>NW_020954552.1:14088514-14117457 GCF_900497805.2 Vombatus ursinus | reverse complement strand
CTTTCTTTCTTTCTTTCTTTCTTTCTTTCTTTCTTTCTTTCTTTCTTTCTTTCTTTCTTTCTTTCTTTCTTTCTTTCTTTCTTTCTTTCTTTCTTTTTCTCTGCCTCTGTCCCTCCCTCTGTCTCTGTCTCTCTGTGTCTGTTTATTTATAGTAACTTACAACTGTGTAGAGATTTCACTTCTGTTAGTCATAAATCTGGTAAAATAGGAGAATAATGTCAGTGTGGGAGTGAGGAGAAGTTCCATATGTGGGAGCAGGTTATCCAGAGCAGGGGTTCTTAACCTTCTTTTGTGTCAGAGAACCTTTGGCATTCTGGTAACGACTATGGACCCCTTCTCAGAATAATACTTTAAAAATTTTATAATTGAAAGAAATGCTAAATTTCATTCATAGATTAGTGAAAATAAAGATGTAATATTTTTTCTTACCCAAGATTGCCAGTCCCCTGAAATTCAACCTTAGGGAGTATATGCATCACTGGTTAAGAATCCCTGCTCTAGAATAAGTGAATGAATTAAGCTTATGGTTTAAATTGTCCAACCATTTCATTTGGCATATAAAGAAACTGAGTCTGGAAAATTAGAAGTGACTTACCAAGGTTGAATAGCTCCTTAGTAGGTAAGCTGGCACTAGAACTCAAGTCCCTAGATTTCCTATCTAGTGCTTCTTTCAGTATATATACTTCCTGAATTTGTCACTCTATCAGACAGAAAGTCTACCAGCTCTTTTGTGAAACACTTCTAAATGATTATCCATCATTTTTATTGTATCATTCTTTTGAAAAAATTCTCCAGTTATTACCTCATTAATCTTTGCAACATATGTGGGGGAGTGACTTTAGTGATTAAATAGAACCTATGAGGGAAGGTTAAAGAGAGAATTGTTAGAAAATGACTTTATAATTAGAAGAGAGAAGATCAAGTTTTGACACCAGGGCATTGGAGTTTGAGGAGACAAATGAAAAGTGAAATGATACTCTCTCCCCTAGTAATGATATAGATATATCTGTCCTCTCCTCTTGCATCAAAGGGAAATCTCTCTCTTCTCCCTGAAACTGACTGCTTGATTCTTTACATCTGCTAAGCCATGACTTAAAAGTGTAATAAAATTCACCATCCTTTTAATCATCAGTGGTGAGTGAATTTTCGGAGAGGGAGAATAAAATTGAAATGTTAGCAAGAAGAGGTTCTCTTGTCAGCTTCCTAAACAATGATTCAAAATCTTCCTCTGCTAAAGTATAATCAATTGATCTGAACATATTTGAACATGAACTGCAAATTCAGGACTGTTCTAGAAGGAGGGTAAGGGAGAAAAAAAGTATAAAATACCTCTCTGCAAAAACCTTAGAATTAAAGGGAGAGGACAGAGAACAATACAGGGAACAAAGAGAGAAATAAAAGGCTGTAGACTTTAATGCAAATTATGGGGCTGGGAAATCTATAGGATATAAATATCAATAGCAGATATCAATATGGGTAGGAACAATTCCAATGACTTGAGATGATTGGTCTTTGAAAAATGCACAGACATTGAAATAAAGAGGAGGAAATCATTGGTAGTTTGCTCCCCAAGTCTAGATCCACAAATATGTCTCTGGTTCTTCTCAAGCCTAGCTGTCAGATGGGGCAATAGGAGCCTTATCTCTTACTAACTGCTGATCTGAATGGTGATGGGAAAAGGGAGAGCATATGTCCTTAAACTCATTATTTCCTGAGCCTTCCTGCATTTCTTTCTTAGGTACAGTGTCTCTCTATTACCTCCAGGTTCAAATTGGAAGTCATCCTTTTTGACTTTTAAATCCCCTCACAACTTGGCCCCTCTCTACTCTTCCAATCTTCTTACATTTTACTTGCCTGGTACATACTCTAAAATCCAGTGACTCTAGCCTTCTTGCTCTTCTTTGCACATGACACTCCACCTCCCAACCTTATGCATTTATATTTACTATTCCCTCTGACTGAGGTGCACTGCACCATCATCTCTGCCCCTTAGCTTCTCAGATTCCCTTCAAGATTTAGCTCAAATCATAAAGAGTCCATTCTTGCCTCCCTCTACCCCTCTTCATGCCTTTCCTCTGAGATCATCTTCCATTCATAGTATATATACATACACACTTGTGTACATAACTATTTAATGTTGTTTCCTCATGAGAATATGAGAGAACATTATTATCTTCATTAGAATATTGAGAACAAGGGCTATGTTTTTTGCCTGGCACATTGAAAGCTCTTAATAAATGCTAATTGATTGAGCGACTGATAGAGCTAGAGACAGATACTCCTAGACCCTTAGGAACTAACAAGTCTTACAGAATATACACCAAAGAGGAACTTTCTTTTATCTTTTAACCTAATTAGCCATTACAAAGGAATTAAACAAGTCTAACCAGCCAGTCTTAACGTTGTTTCTGCTGAAGCCACGATTCTTTCTACCATCTGTCTTCAAATGACTTGAGCTTAATTTTCTCATAGTCTATGAATACTGCCATTTCATACTTGTTAAGAGCTTTTAACTTTTCAAAGTACTTTCACATCTATTATTCCAGTTCATAATTTTGCACTAATGAAGTTACTGACCTAGAACTTCCTCATAGGGTGCTTACGCTTAATAATCCTCTCAAAGCTTAATTATATCTTAAGGCAAACAAAAACAAAACCCCCATGGCTTTGTACAAACAAGCCAATCTGGAGTTTTGTCTCTGCATTTATTTGTAGGGTGGTCTCAGCAAGTTCTTAATTTCTCTGTCAGAAATGTTGCTTCTAAAATGGGTGTAATGACTATAATTATATGGGTTCCTAAACAACTCTCAGTGGGATGGCTGCCCCTCCACATCTCACAAGGAACTTGGACCAAGGCTGTCTCTGGGTTGGAAGGCTTGAGGCAAAGCACATTGTGTGTTCATCCCAGCCCCAATCCAGGTGAGATCTGCCTTAAAAGAAAAAAGAAGTTTTGAAAGGATGGAAGTAGGAGGGAGGAACACAGTCCCCATTTGTCTTGATTATTTGAAGTGTGTGAGTGTGGGAGGGTAAGGATTGTGTAGGAGGAGCCTTCTGGTTTTTCCCACACCAGCTGATAGAGCAACCTCTTTCTCTCATCCATGTCTTTCTGAGTCCCTTGTCCATTGCAGGAGAATGAATCTTTGGAGCTGGGGAAAAAGTATAATAGGATCATAGATTTAGAGACGGAAGGAACCATGAGTGTAATTTTTCCAACCCCCTCATTTTGAAGATGAAGAAACTGATCCTTAGAGAGGTTAAGTGATTTGCCCTTTCTCATGTCACACAGGTAGCAAATGAAAGAGAGCATATTTGAACTCAGAACCTTTCTAAAGCAAGTGTTCTTTACACAATTCTGCATGGCCTCCCAGGGCATAGTTTTCATTGTGATTTCACTGTGCATAGAAATATCAGGGAATAAAAGTAGCATAGTACTGTAGAGAGATAGGTTAACTGGGAATCAGGATTAGTAAAAGCAATAAAAATAATCATAATATAGCTAACATTTATATGGGACTTTACATATATTAGCTCATTTGAGCCTCACAACAACCCTGGGAGAGAGCTGCTATTATTATCCCCATTTTATAGATGAGGGAACTGAGACTCAGTGAGGTTAAATGATTATTTGGTCATGAAGCTATGTAGGCATCAGGTGTAGGATTTTAATTCCAACCTTCTTCCCTCCAGGTTTAGCACTCTATCCACTAAGCCATTTAGGTCCTGCCTCTGACACAGACTAACTCTGTGACCCTGAGCAAGTCATTTAACCTCAATGCTTTAAACAATTCTCTACGCTGACAAATTATAGAGAAGCTGCTGATCCGCTATGCTATGGAGAGCTCTCACTCTACGGATGAAATCACTGGTCAGGTCCAAAAAACAAACAAAAAAACATCAAAGACAATTGTCATTTTGGCTCATTTCCTCCCCACCCTGCAATTATCAAACATTTCTTTTTCCTCCCTTCCTCTTGTTCCTTCCCTACTGGGGAAAAAACCAACCAACCAAATAAACAAAACATCAAACCCTCTTAACAATTACACAGTCAAGCAAAACAAATTTCCATATGGTGAAGCAAAAGTTTTAAAGAGATTTCTTACTACTGTAAGCTAGTTTGTACTCAAACCACAGAAAGTGCCATGCCCTATTAACAGGAATCTTTTTAATTCCATTTAATCTGAGTCTGTGTTCCTATAATTTAGGCCTCTTTTCTCTTTTTCTGGCTCCTGTGAAAATGGATAACTCATATCAGTCCCTTAATGAACGTTCATTGACTTGAACTGAATAATTTTTTGGACACTTTTTTTTTTTGTATTCTTGAGCAGTCATTTCAAGCTGAGCTCTTCAGAGTAGGAAAATCTAGGTCCTGCTTTGCACTCATTGTATAGCTAATTGTAATCTTTTTAAAAAAAATTAGGATTTTTCTGCCACCAAAAATCAAATCAAATTATATTAGCAACAGTAGTCATTTAACACTAATAACTTGTTAAAGGTTCATCTCATTATCATGTCATGTTTAACCAGTGTGATGGGAAATTTTGCACAGAAATCAGCTGTAGCTACAATTTAAAAAATTCAAATACAGCTTTGATTCAAAGCAATTCAAATGTAAAATTCGTTAGTTTTGCTCTGTGTGCCTCGTGTATGTAAAATTCTTTTTGCCTTTGATAGCTACCCATTTAATTTCTGTTGGAAAATGATTCTTTTTCTCATTTCTTTATACATTTCCACAGGTCTTAAGAAAGAAATAAACTCATGTTACATATTCATAGAATGCATGTACATTCTCTATTGTCTTTTCTTTGTTGTTAAGGAAACTTCCTAGCTCTTGACACAAGGGTTATATTCCTCTTTCTTACTAGCATTTAGATCATTCATTTGTCTCATCAATAAACAAGGTATTCATAGGTCCTGGGGCCATTTTTAGGATTTCAGGGAAGGGAGTGTGTGGATGAGAGCTGCATTCAAGAGAAAGGGAATGAGAGAAAAGCTTTTAAGGCTTAAACTTTATGAGATTTGATGAATTAAAACAATCAATTATGAACCACAGTAAAATGGTATGAAAGTTGAAATGGAGAATGAAATTATTTGCCTAGCTTCTTCAGATCAGAAAACTTTTTTGCCTGAATTGTCTAAATAACTGTAACAGTTGTTCATTTCACTTGGTAAGTGTTGTTGTTCAGTCGTTTCCAGTTGTGTCTGACTCTTCTTTACCTCATTTGACGTTTTCTTGGCAGAGATACTGGAGTGGTTTGCCATTTTCTTGTCCAACACATTTTACAGATGGGGAAACTGAGGCAAACAAGGTTAAGTGACTTGCCTGGGGTTATCAACTAGTAAGTGTCTGAGACCATATTTGAACTCAGATCTTTCTGAATCCAGGCCTGGTGCTCTAGTAAGTGTAGACCCAGTCAAAGAAAATGATTTCTACATTTTATGAACTCTTGAGCTTCCTATAGGACGCAGGGAATTCTAGGAGAATCTAGTTTAATTCATGCATGTGCATTTACTGGCTAACAGAGTTCAGTGGTTTCTTGAACTTATTCAGACTCACTAAATATAATGTGTATACCATTCAGCTGAATCTAAATTAAAAAACAAAACACTGATTAACTGAATGTTGTATAAAAAGCCAGAGAGGCAAGGTGGCAGAGGAGATAGAGGGCTGGCCTCAGCATCATGAAGACCTGGGTTCAAATCCTACCTCTGCCAAAAGTTTTGTGACCCTGAGCAAGTCACTTACTTCTCAGTACCCCAGAAAACTCTAGAATTCTAAACTGAGGCAGAGCTGCTGATCTACTCTGATAAAAGTAATTTCCTCATCTGGAGTTGACCGCCTCAATGAAATTATAGGTCTGCAGCAACAAAAACCATACACCGTTACAATGTTATATGTGTAGTATCTTGGCTGTATAGTGAAGATCAGGCATACATACATGTTTATATACATACACATGCATACATGCTTAGCAGATAATGCATTTGTGAAGTGCTTACTATGTGTCAGGCATTGTGCTGTGCTCTGGGGATAGAAATACAAGCAAGCAAGACAGCTCTTGCCCTGAAAGGGCTTACGTCCTGATGAAGGAAGACAATCTATAAAGGAATACTGGCAAGGGGAAGGTGAGGAAGAAGGAGACGAGGAGGTTACCTGTGTTTGAGGAGTGATGAGGAGACTTCTGAGGTTCTGAAGCATCCTGGGGGCCTAGGCCTCGACAAGATAAGATGACTAAGCTAGCCAAAGGTGGAGTCCAAGTTTCTGGTGGAGGTGGGGAGAAGAGATGGTAGGAAAATAGGTCCATGGCAAGGAGAAGACCAGAAAGTGATCAGTAGGTACTATAAGGGACATAAAAGAAACATGAATCCCTGCCCTCAAGGAACTTAGAATCTATTTGAGGAGGGAAGGCAAAAATGTAGGTAACTAGGAATTTTTAGATTGGGAAACATAAGTTGTTCAACAGTTCTAGGGAATGAAAATCAAAGACCCGATCAGTGTTCGAAGGAGATGAATCCTTTAAGAGAAATGATAGATTCAGGCACAGTATGGACCTTCCAGCCAATGTCAACAAAGGCATGGAAATAGAAAGAACAAGTTGGGAGTAGGTCAGGGGAAAAGGGGTCGTGAGGATGAAAGTGAAGTAATTCCAGTGCTGAGAGCAAATTTAAATGTCCCCTAGTCCAATCTCTTCATTTTACAAAGAGAGAAACTGAGTCTTAGAGAGCAAAAGTGACTTGCCAAACTAACACAGTGAGTTTAACGACTCGCAGTCTAGTGCTTTAAATTTTTTTTTTTCTTACTGAGTAATCAGGTTGAATGTTGGGCAGATTAATCACTGAATCTCTGAGATGGAAGGATACAAGAGGTCGTCAAGTCCAGTTCACATGAAAGGGCCTGAGGCATTTCAGTCAGAAAGGTCATTTGGAACCCCTGTAGGTTTCTAGGCAAGGAAGGATCACGATGAAGGTAATATTTGAGAAAGATTATCCTGTTAGTTGTGTCTGTCAGTACTTAGAAGTGTTTTGCCATAATTATAATAAGTTTACATTTAACAAGTTACTCTCCCCTGCCAAGTATACTTCCATACACTTATGACTGAATTTATTTAGTGGTCAGACCATCCCAACATTTCTTATTTCATTTACTGAAAATGCTTCCCTGAACATTTTTTTTCTTTTAGACCTGTTCTTTATTGTTACCATTCTTATCTTTGACTGCCCAGGGCATTCCCCCCCCTACTTTTTAAGATGTTTAATTGAGCATAAAATTGTCTTAAGACAATTTTTAAAGCATAGATAAATAGGGAAATGTAAATATAGATCTTTGCTCAGTTTTGGTTGATTCCTTCTGCTCTTGATCTATAAACAAAGCATGGAGAAATGGAAGTAACCTGGATCACTTCCTATTTCATGCAGCTTTTTTTTTGTCTGTTGTTCAGACACTTGGCCAAATCCCTGAATCTAAAACTGCTTGATTACAATCTGCAGTAAAGCATTTAATCTATCCCAAATGGAGGCTATGGAGTCTTGCGTCATTTCTAAAAGTGAGAAGAGCCCACACTTGATGATAAGGATCTAAGCCTATTTAGACCAGAGGATTTTATCTAAACTACTTGTCCCTTTCTCTAACAAACAGCATCAAGTGGAGATTAAACTGAAATTGGAAAAAAAGAGATGATTTTCCACTTATTCTGTGCAGTGCATGCCTGTCTCTAACAGCGAGGTTATCATTGATGCACGCATTTTTTACACACACATACACACACACAAACACATTATATCCTCTCTAGATGTAAAATTCATGACTTGAGAAGTGTCAGGCTTTTGGCTCAACATGAGTAGGCTGTCAATAGAAGATAAAGAGTCAGAGGCATGCCAGTAAGTGAAGCACAGCTAATAGTGCTAATGGAGATACATGGACCAGTGAACCTGATAATTTCAGAATGTTTAATCTGATTTCTCTCTTAGCTCTTGAAGACTTCAAGTGTTAGAGTAAATTTTCACATGATTTTTAATCACCATAATAATGGATGCAATAACCTACCCCCCTCCCCTACCACATATACAAATCCCAAACCTGGGCTAGACATGTGGGATGTACATCTGTATTCATGATGTGTTCTTTTCATTTGAAAGCCATAGGCTATAGTTACCAACTAGACTTAACCATCACTTAGTGGGAATAATAGAAATTTAGTAAATTATCCAGCATCACAAAATTAGTTGAAGTATCAGAGCTGAGACTTGATCTCTTAACTCTGAGACCAGTACTCCTTCCATTACACCATGCTGCTTCCAACAAACATCTATAGAATTGACTCTTTTATTTTTACACAAATAGTAAAACACAAGTTTCCATACCAGTACAGCGGCACCCTTCTCATCCCTTACTGATATAATAAGAACAATAGTAGTAGTAGTTAACATTTGTATAGTGCTTACTAATGTGCCAGGCCCTGTACTAGGTACTTTACAATTATTATCTTATTTGATCCTCACAACAAACCCAGGAAGTAGGTATTATTATCTCCATTTTACAGATGAGGAATCTGAGGCAGACAGATTTTTTAGTGACTTGCTCAGGGTCACACACCTAAGAAGTATCTGAGGCTGGATTTAAACTCAGATCTTCCTGGTTCCAGGCCCAGCATTCTATCCACTGGACCACCTAACTGCCTCAACATGATTTGTAACAACCATGATTGCAACCATTCTCTATTGTTGTTACATAAATGATATGCACAGGTGAGGGAGTTGGAGTGACTAAGTGACTGGCATTAGCCATGTAATGAAAAAAAAAAAGGTGGCAATTAATCTTAGGGGATTTAATGTTTCTTCTGTGAGATGACTGGGCATGCTACTGTTTGACTACACAGGGTTATTATACCTATAGAAAGTATATTTCACACATAGAATAATTTGTGCAGTATAGAAACAGACCCAACATCCTCTTTTGATAGGTAAATTTTCTTCAAAGTCAATGCATGGTTCTTTTTCCTTTTGTCAAAACATTAAGAAGTTAAATTAAGCACATCAAGGACTAGACCATTTATTTAAATATAGAGTTTCATTTACTGTGTTCCAAGAAGATTCTGGAAATAGAAAAAGGTGTTGTTGTTCAGTTGTTTCAGTCATGTCTGACACTTTATGACCCCATTTGGGGTTTTCTTGGCAAAGATACTGGAGTGGTTTGCCATTTCCTTCTCCAGCTCATTTTATAGATGAGGAAACTGAGGCAAAGGTTAAGGGACTTGTCCAGGGTCACACAGCTAGCAAGTATCTGAGGCCAGATTTGAACTCTGGAAGAGTCTTCCTGACTTCAAGCCTGGCACTGTATCCACTTTGTCACCTAGTTGCCCCAGAAAAGGGTAGGCAAGGTTCTTTTTTTTTCCCCTGTGTTTTGCATCTTTGCTTCTATTTGAGAATCTCAGTTGTACAATTCAACACATTGATTACTATGTGCAAGGTGGGCAAAGAAAATATGATACAGCACCTGTTCTCAGGAAGCATACAGTCTAATGGGTGGGATTGTAGTAAGACAAGAACAAAAACAATATATGAGGGAGAGTGAGAGAAATGTGCATTAGTTCAAGCAAAATGCTATAAGAATAACAAGGAGGAAGATAATACTTTCATTTCTAGGGTGAGGTGAGACAAAAGAACAGCTGAATTGAACTCTGAAGGGCAAGAGGGACTTCAATAGCTAGAGATGGGTGGATGTGGTGTGGCATTCATGGAAGTCCTGGAGGTTGATGTGAGCAAAGGCATGAAGACAGGAGTGGAGTACCATTTGGTGGGGACAGAGTGCCTGATTCTAGCAGCAACCTCAAGAAATATGCTTTTACGTAATTAACCTGTTCCTTTGCCCTACATTCCTTCCTAGGCATTACTGGTGAGTAAACAGCTTTACTCACTGCTTATTAGGTAGCATTGTCACAGTTTTTAGGGTTGTGAATTTTGAAATTGTAAATGCTAATAAATAAATGTGGTCTGAGCTAAAACTATGCATGAAGCAAGAAATTCCAGTGTTCAGCTGAGTGTCTGGCCCATAGTAAGGGCTTAATAAAACCTTGTTGACTGACTGATAATTCTCATACTGTTCTGAAGACAAGTCAAGTCAAGGCAATAAGAATTTTTTAAGCACCTACTATGTGCCAGGTACTGTGCTGAGGGCTGGGGATATAAAGAAAGGCAAAAGAAGGGTCCTTTCCCCCAAAGAGTTCACAGTCTGATGATCAGTATAATCAGTTAGGTGTAATGGTATGGAGTTATAAACCAGAATTGGATGTGGGAGTGGGAGTGGAGAGGAGGATAGATGGAGTAGGGAGCTGAGGCTTACTGGAGTGGGCAAGTGATCACCTGAGTTTCTGGTGGATTTGATGAATATCCCAATCAAGCTTACAGCTAACTCTTTATCTAGGAACATATAAGAGGGCACATCTCATGGAGTGGAAGCACTCACCGGTACAGTACTGACCAGGTTTCATAGACTGGAGGATGCCTCCTAATGATTGACTGACTGAGTATTAGAGGCCTTTCCCAGTATTCTATAAAAGTGAAATGGTCCAAAAATCCCTCTGTTATTCAGACTTTTTGTTGCACAAATCAGCAAAGCTGAATTTATAGATTCTCTAAAATAATGGCAGAATGAAGTTTCTGAGTCCAATTCTCAAATCTGCATGTCAGGTATAGGCATCAATATATACTGAAGGGATCATGAATATCAATTGTCCTAAATTAAAATTAGAGCTGCTAATGTAATTCTGTGGAGTGTGGGGGAAGGGGATATGATGATAGGATAGCATCCATAACTGTTTATTCTACCTTGTGTTAAAAAAAATCCAGACAGGTATGGGTCAGCTAGGTGGCGTAGTAGATAGAGCTCCGACCTTGGAGTCAGGAAGACCTGAGTTCCAGCCTTGGAAACATAACACTCACTAGATGTGTGACTCTGGGCAAGTCACTTAACCCTGATTACCTCATCAAAAAGCAAAAAAAAAAAAATACAGAGAGGTGAACGACTAATAAATGCATTGAAAAAGGATTCTAAAAAAATGTCTTTTTCTTCAGGTATGATATTATTGTGATTGCAACACCTTAACATTTATTCAAATTAGAAAGCATGTTCAACAACTAGCATTTGACAATTTAGTTTTCAGTGAAGTAGTTCCCCCAGATAGCATAAAACTGTAGAGAAAAAGTCTTCATCCATCTGTTTGATGCAAAATGTTATAGTACTAAAAGCACCATCCTGGAAAGATCTGGGTTCTAGTTCCAATTTTGTGAATTCTCTGTTGTGTGACCTTGGGCACTTTTCTTTGGGCACTTTGAAGAATTAGTTTCTTCATCTCTAAAATGAAGAGACTAGATGACTTTGAAGGTCCCTTCCAATCTGAATTCTGTGATTGTTATGGGTGGGCTTAATTTTTTCCTCTGAGGAATAGGAAAATGAGAATTGTCTTCATTATTTGGCTTTAAAACGTATGCTAACATCCTTCTAAGCTAGAACAGGAGAATTAGAAAGATTATGCTGTTGGTTTTCTCAACAGGGTCTGTGGTTAAGTCATTCCTTATTCTGGTTGAAAGTGTCCTCAATGAACTTCAGATGAACACATCATGATATATCACTTGCAAACATGAAATTAGAACCGCAATAGAAATGAGTAAATATATACCAAACTTTCTCTCATTATGTATTTCCATGCTGAAGTTAATTGATGATATTTGGAGTGAGTAATCAAAGACATACTTTTGGTCATAGTTTTGACAAATCATGAATATAATACCTTTCATATGCTTTTAGGAGAATTGAAGGCAAATCTACTTTATTATTTATCTATCTAGTGATGGTAACATTGCAAAAATCCTATATTTAGAGTGGAAGATGCAGAAATAACAAAGGTTACCATAGGTCACAAAGCTCAATGAGGGGTAGAATAATTTAAAATATTTTGCTCCGACTTGTTTTTCGCCATACTTGCGTAGAAAACATGAAACAGTCTAGTATAATCGTGTGTAGCTTCATAGTCATTAGCATTTTGTTTATTTGTTTTTATACTATAATGTTAATTGAATGAAATATATTTTTAGGCATGATGGTTGATTTTAGGCACAATTATACAGTTAGGTTTTTTCTCATCAGTATAAATATCTTCATATAGACAGGGAAGTGATTGACAAAAAGGACTGGCAAGTATTTGTGTGCACAAATCTCTTCTGGAGAAGACTTTAGGGAGACATGATGACTGTCTTCAAATATTTGAAGGGTTACCTCATGGAAGAGGGATCATGCTTGTTTTGCTCAGTCCTAGAGGACAGAGCTAGGAAAGCAAAGGGTGGAAGTTTCCAAGTGGCAAATTTGGGCTTGGTGTAAGGAACTGCTCAGGGATAGAGTAGCCGGCTCCCATACCACCACCACTTGGGGGCATCAAGCAAAGACTAAACTGATACCTTGAAAGGTGATATCATGGTGGAGAACCTTCTGTAAGTTTGGATCGGATTGGACAGGCTCTGAGGGGCTACCAATTCTTAAGTCCAGACCTGAGAAATCATAACTTTTTTTTAATGAAAGGAAATTTTGGCATGATTCATAAGGTCAGTTTTTCTTTTGCTGCCTATCCATGTTGCTTTACATAGAAGGTTAAGTAAAAGGAAAAAAAAAGAATGATTCCTTTCTGTGACTGAGAATTCACTTTCATGACTTCTTTCTCAGTCTCAACCCAGCCATCGCAATCTTCTGAGCTATATGTTTTGACTTAGATTCACCTATTGCCTATTAGACTAGTTCAGGGAAAAAGGGGGTTACCTATTCATTATGTAAGCCCAAGAAAATGTGCTACCACAGATTTAAAATGATTTAGTAGAAAGAGTACTGAACTTAAAGTCAGGAGAGACCTGGTTGGAATCACACTTCTGCCTATGGACCATAGTCAAAACATTTAATCTCTATGCCTCAGTTTCCTTATCTGTAAAATAGAAGTAAAAATAGCTATGATGCCAAGTATACAGGGTGATATGGTGATCAACTGTGGTAGTTTGTGTAAGTAGCTTTTCATACTTTAAAACTCTATGCATATTTCAGCTATGATTATTCTTAGTTCCCTTATTTGTGAGCCAAAACCAGAATGTGATGATTTTAAAATTCATCCATGCTAAACATAATTTTATATGGTATAAAAGATACTTATTTTTATAATATTTAATGGAAAAAGCTTTTAGACTATTTATCACACATGAATACAAAAGGGAAATGATGTAAACATCCAATTATTTTGGTAGAGTTAAATATAGATATAAAAATATTTTCAACTACCATTTAACTACAACCAGTTGTTGTGAAAAATATAAGAACAATGTACTAGTTCATAGGCATATATCTACTGACCCAAAATGTGAATCATAAAGTTTCTTTTCTAATGTAAGCATTAGTCTATACATAGGAAAATTACGGTTTTTAATCGGTGCCTTGTGTTTGACTTGCCACATCGATTGAGCAGAAACCAACCACTGTTAGTTTATTTTTTTTCCCTCAGGCAACCAGCTGTTATACAAACTTGACTGCCATTGTGGTAGGCTGGTTTTCCTCTTCATAACCTTTCCTCAAAGTCTTGTCTTTATAATCTACAAAAATGGCTTTGCTTCTCCTTTCAATAAATTGGATGTTGTTGATAAAGTCTAGTTGAACCCAAAGTTTTTGATTAATTTTTTAAAAGATAAATTTATTCAGAGGTCTTTAGACTTTTAGAAGATCAACCCTGTTTTAAATTGTGGATTCCTTGTAATAGAATTTGATAGATTCATCTAGGTTCTAATTTTTAGATTTATTTAGGTTATCTCAGGCAAAAGAATTAGATACTGTAGTTTAGAGTTAACAACTGTGGCAGCCACTATGTTTATTACTTTTTTACAGATAAGAAAAATGAGGCTGGGAGAAATTAAGTAACTTTTCCTGGTGATTAAATAACTTTCACATAGGAAGTAACTATCTGAGGCAGGATTTGAACTCAGTTCTTCCTGACACCAAGTCCAGTGTTCTGTTTGCCACTCTCATCAGTTATTTCTGGAGCAAGAAGCAGTGAAATCCCTCAGTTAGTAGGGGGGGCCACAGATGACCTGAGACACTGGTTCAAAGCAGGGAAGGAAAGGTTAGGGGTGTGTGGTGATAGAGGAGCTTAGCCAGGCAAACCATCTGTGAGCTGAGGGTTCTTTTCCTGAATCTTCTGGTTTTGCTCCCCACCAGTGTAGTCCAGACTTCTCTTTCATCTTTCTGATGGAGCCATACCCTGGGGCCAGGACGGGAAGGATAACAGAGGACCTAGGATCTATCTGCTCAAGTTTAGCACTTGGGAATGAGTAAACCCCATCCTTTCTTCCCACTCAGGTACCTAGTATGTTTCATATGGAGTTTAAAGACTAGAGATCATCTGCTATTCACATCTTCGAACCTTATCTTCAAGCCATGAAACTGATGAATGTCAACCAGGGTATTAGGGCTAAGGTGGCCTAGAAGAAGAGGAGATGCCTGGCCCTGACTTCACCAGACCCTAGTGGAGAGGTGGTAATGTCTTGTGGCAGGGTCAGATTTGTGGACAGTGAATAATCAATGTCAGCAGGCTTTTCCCTCTGCCATCACTTCTGGACCCTTTACTGATACTCCCAATAAAGGAAGCATGGGACAGAGGATGAGGCACTGGATCTGAAGTTAAGAAGACCTGGGTTCAAATCATACATTTACTAGATTTTTGGTCAAATCCATTAACCTCCCTGTGCTTTATTTTCCTTAGATGTAAAATTAAGGAGTTGGATATGATAGCTTGCAGGGTTCATTTTAGCTCTAAATCTACAACCCAATGATCCTCTATGCTTTCAAGGAAAGGGAGGATTTGGTACAAACCCACTAAATGCCTGGGGCAAAGCCCTCGATGTTTCACGGTAGTTATAGCTCTTTAGTGTAGATAGTGTTGCAGCCACTATACCACAAGAGCCACTGTCTTGTTTCCCAGTTTGAGTATTTCTTTTCTCACATATGCACATAATAGACTCCCCCCTCTCCCTTTACTACTGTGTAACTGGAAGGGCAGCTTCAACCTGAGAGGACAGGGGAGATTGTTTTCTGGGTCAGCAGAGGGGGAAGCAAGAAGATCTCTAGGCAGTGAGGGGGTGTACTGCCAGAACCATTCTGGCTACAAGAAAGGCCATTTCACCCCGTGTTCAATGTCACATAATACTCTGATAATCTCAGCAATCTTTGGGTAATATTTACTATTTGAAATATACTTGCAAAATCATTTGATTGTAATTCCTGAGCTTTGTGAAATGTGTTAGATAAATAACTGGTGGTCAGTAAACATCATGATAAGAACTACAATTATGATCTTGACTCAGCCTCACTCTGTCCCTCAAAAGGCAGAGTAGGTGTTAAAATTGTAAATACATGGAGAGATTCCTGCACCTGTCCCCTCTCTTATCACTGGGATGCTCCTGCACAGGTGGTATGCTTTTAGTCCACAAGGAATGGTTCATGGATAAGTGGTTCTGCCAGATGTGTACCCATTGCTTCTGAATTCACTGGTAGAAGTTGTTGATGTCCAAATTTTCTCTCTTTGATAGCTTCTGGTTGTTGGGTGTTTAACTTTCTTAGAGTAAGTCATCTGCTTATGGATGATATTTTCTTTCTCTGTGTGTTTTGCTGGTGTTGCCCTGTTTTAAAAGAGAATAAGATAGCTATTTAATTTAGCTCTAGAAAATAGTCTTGTGATTGTTTCCTAACAAGAGAAGGTAGAGTTGATTGTCGTGTGTTTTTAGTTTAGGTTATGTTATGCCTGACTTTAAATTTTATTTTTAAAAGAATTAATCACGCTAGTGAAACATAGATTGGTCCATTGAAAATGTTATCTATTCATAGTTGCCATGATCTAGAAGCTGTTATTATCAAACTAGAACTGAACTTGTTTTTCTTCTGGCTGACACAAAAGGAAAACTATTGAAGACCAAGACCAACATATGTTCAATGGTAACTAGACTTGATCTGAAATTATTTGGTTTTGAATTCTTTCTTTTCTTTTTTTGTGATCAATGCTAGCCATGTTCACTGTAGTGCACTGCCATCTCTTCTATGTAAGTATTGTGAAAAACTCTTTGTTTTTTTCAGGTCGAATGAGTGATTTGAGTATAATTGGTCATCCAATAGATTCAAACTCAAAAGAAGATGAACCTTGCAGTGAAGAAACTGATGATCAGTCTGACTTTCTTACGCTTTTACCCGACATCATTGAACTAGAACCCTATTTTGTAGACGAAGATGACTGTGAAAATTCTACTGAGGTGACAACAACTGAGGTGACCACAACCCCATCTGTGAAGTATATAAATGGAAAACATCTTGTCACTACTGTTCCCAAAGACCCAGAAACTGCAGAAGCTAGGAGGGGGCAGTTTGAAAGCGTTGCACCCTCTCCAAATTTTTCTCACAGCAGTGAAACTAACCATTTTGAATTATCTGAAATGGAGTCTTCTACTGTATTGCAACCAAGTGAATCCAAAGAAACCCTTGAATCTTTTGAAATTACATGGAAGCCAGATACATATCCTGAAACCCCAGAACCTTTTTCAGGTGGTGAGTCAGATGTTTTCCCTACAGACCAACAGAGTGGGGCAACTGCTTTACGTAGGAGAGGGTCATTGGAAGTGGTTGAGCCAGTGATGCAGAATGGTCTTGAACTTCTCAACCACTCACATGAAAACAATGAAACAACACCTTCATTTCCTGAAGAGTCTTCAGGAGATGCTCTTGTTCGCCAGGAGACTCAGGGAGTAGATTTTGTAAGGACTACAGAAGTGACTTTAAAAGAAGTGCTTGAACATGATTCTATGGTCACATC
Source organism: Vombatus ursinus (assembly GCF_900497805.2). Lineage (NCBI taxonomy): Eukaryota > Metazoa > Chordata > Mammalia > Diprotodontia > Vombatidae > Vombatus > Vombatus ursinus. Next base: position 14,100,580 of record NW_020954552.1, on the reverse strand, counting down.
TGCTCCAATGGCTGTTCCTGATTCAGTACCAGTAGACATCTTACCGAAAGAGAGAGCATCTGTTCTTACAGGACATCAGCAGGCTTACCCAATCGCCACAGTAGAAAGCATGGAAGACACAAGCTCAGGGCACACTGTCGAGTTTTTAGGAAATCACTCTTTGGGTTTCACTCCAGAAGGTTCTGGATTTGTAGAAGAAGATAGTAATAAGACTTCCACAGTGGTAGCCAGCCTATTACAGCATACACCCACAGCTGAGATGCCATTAAAAAGTGTTCCCTTAGATGCCAGCAAGGCCATCCCCACAGAAAGTATTTTGGGTGTTTCTACAAGTGCCAATTATCCAGTTTGGGAAGAAAGTTCTGTAGAAATACTGACTACCAAATTTGAAAGTCAAACGGAGGTTCCCAAATCAACATCAACATCATCACCAAACAGCATTAGCACACCTGCTGATGGTAAGAATCTAGATGGCGAAAGGGAGACCACAAGCATACTGGCTACATCTATGGAAGGATCATCCACACAGCCCACAGGGGAGCAGTTAATTTTCACTTCTGAATCAAGCAATTCTGATGAATCTAAGTCTACAAATTCTGATTCGACCACCATAGACAACAGATCCACACAGTTCGAGAGGGACATAGTGAAATCTGACCCTATCCCCACAGAATCTCTGTTCTCAAAGAAGTCTGAGGAAGAATATATAGATAAGAGCAGCACCATTCAACACAAAGTTCCAGAAAGTTCTACTCCCATAGGAGTTAGCTCTGGTGCCTTCCTTCTTGAGGAAGGTTCTGGAGAAGTTGGTTCTGCCACGGAACCTACAACTGAACCTTTAGCTTCATTAATTTTGCAGGTGACAAAAGGTAATGAAGTGCAAACTGAATATGAAGCAAAGACAATGCCTGGCACTCTATCATCCCATGTAGCACATGCTGTGACTTTTGAGCCAACGGGTTCAGTTCCGAGTTCTGTCACAGATGGATCAGATGTTGGAACTGTAAGTCAAATGGCCAGGGGAAATTTAAGCACAGAGAAGTCACAAGAATCACATTTTGGAACAGAAGTAAGTGACATCCCCAAGGACTTTCCTTTAAAAGAAGTTGTGACTCCCGAATCTAAAAACTATTCAACAGCAGCTCATCTTATAACTGAAGAGGAAACGGCTGTAGTAGAGGGTTCTGGGGAAAAAATATTCATGGAGTCTGAAATAATAATACCTTTGGCAACAACTACTTTAGCTAGCTCACGGTCAGGAACTGATTCTGAAGGGCCTGGGAGCACAACGGTTAGCTTCGCAGCCCACCTTCAAGGAAAATTTCCATTTATGACTGAGGGCTCAGGAGAAGAACCAACTAAAATGAACAGTTCTATTGACCACATACCTTCAAGTACCACAGAAAAAACATTCAGTACTGATTTCCCATTTGCTTACTCGGGTTCTGGAGATGTGGACTTTATCACCCAGTCTGAAGTAAGACATAGTCCCTCCCCAGAGTTAGTTCCTGAAGCTGCTGAAGAAGAGGTTAACAGTACAGTTTCTATGACTTATTCTCTCACTGTGCCGCCTGCCAGTTTAGCAGTAAGTGCTGGGCATGAAGTCAACACGGCCGGATTAGGAATTGAAAGTAAAGTATCTGTAGAAGAAAAGATGGCAGAACAAAAACCTTTTGAATCAGAAAAAAGCACTGTTGCAACAAGAGTAATTTCTGATACAGAAATATTTGCTGAAAGTGAACCAAAAACCACAGATTACTCCATTCTAACAACAAAGGAAACTTTTATTGGAAGCAAGGAAACAAGGCCCACAGAAGGAGACATTTCCTTTGTTAGCACAATTATTCCAGATTTAGAAGAGAAGGCTTTGGGTATCTTTATTCCCCTTACAGTGGCTACCAAAGAATCACTCTCTTCCTTTGATGGTGTCTCAGTGACTGAATCCCAAATATCTGAAAACACAAGTAGAGAGCAAGCAATCAAAGAGGAAGAAAATACAAAACAAAGTATTTCCCTTGGTGAAAATGATCACATAGAAAACAACGGTTCTGAAGATCTGAGACCAACTGTTCAAGAGTTTTATACTGAGGCAGTATTTTCTGGAGAGGGGTCAGGGGATGAAGTTTTTCCTAGTGAGTCTACACTTCCATTCAGTTTCAGTGGGATAGAAGAAAACACCAGTATTTTAACTCCTGACACACATCAGCCTGAAAGTTCAGAACCAAGTTTAGAACCTGAAAAAACTGAAGAGCATGAAAAAGAACTCAATGGAACACAAGAAGAAGTTAGATACCATGGTTCTCAAATAAATAATGCCTCAGATATAAGTCACACGGTAGCCAATACCTTATTATTTGAAAGTTATAGGGAAAATGATGATGAAAAACCTACCTTGTCACCAGTCACTCACTCCTTAAAAATGGAAGATTCTGAAAACCAGTCTTTTAGTGGGGTAGAAGAAACTCAGACCCCTAAGCAACAAACCATCACTGAAAAATTATCTCAAGAGAACTCTTCCCAGTCAGAAACTAGAGGAGTAACTTCTTCTGCTATACTTTTCACTAAACCTTCAAGTCTTGAAACTGCTAAAGTATTTGGAATTTCAGCATCCCAGATGCCTGATCAGTCTTATGAAAATTCTGGGGAAGGATCAGGGTGGTTAGATGGAGCAGACTCAGTTCATGCTAGCAGGATTGCTCAGACAACAGTAGCAATTACCACAGTAGTTCCATATAGCCCTGAGGGAACATATTCTGAATTTCCAAGTATGGAAGCTTTGGCTACAAATGAATTGCCAACAAGGGCATTACCAACTCGTGCAGAGCAAAATAAAAGTTCTCAAAACTTACCTGTCACCCAGCCTAATCTAATGATATTTGAGAGTTCCACAAGCCACTCCCCAGATAGTTCCAAGGAGTCTGAAGACATCACTTTGACTCCCGAAACAAGAAAATTTACGGAAAGCATTATTTTAGATCTTGACAAAGAAGACAGTGATTTAATATTACCCACTACCAAGAGTACAACTTTTGAAGTACTACCTGAAATTACACCTGATAAAAACACTATCATAGATATAGATCACACTAAAACAATATATGAAGACATGATAAGAATACAAACAGAAACAGATCCGGAGCTACAATCAGTCCCATATGGCAGTAATGAAGAAAATGTGCAAGTTGAAGAGAAAGAAGATGCGGCTTTTAATCTTTCTTTTATTGAAGAAAAAACGGAGGAATCGGGTGATGGTCTTTGGGCTGGACCCACTCAGGCAATAAGCAATGAATCAGCAGCTTCTGAGGATGGAATCAGATTAGGTCAGGACTACATCTCAAAGGACAGTGTACACTTCACAACTGGAATCCCCATTTCTAGCATGGCAGCTGAATTAGGTGTTTTACTCCCCACAGCATCATCCTTAGCCATTCCTAGTATGTCTCCTACAATCAGTCAAGACATAAAAGAACTTAAATTTGAAGCAAAATATGTTGCTACTGAAAGTACCCCGGATGATCTCTTCGAATCAAGCACATTGTCAGATGGACAACCGATTGCTGATCAAAGTGAAGAAATCTCCACTTTGAGTTATTTGGAAGGGACACAGTCTGAGGATGATGGGAAGAAATTCATGAATTCTTCTTTCAAGCCAGAGTTATCTTCTGGGGCAGAAGAGGAATTGTTCAATGACACAGTAGATGGAAATATTGCTACCATCAAATTTATTGCTCAGAGTTTGACTGAAACTCCTAAGGTGATCGAAGGATCAAATCCCACAGAATACATTGAAATAACACCAGATTCAGCATCTGCAGAACTATATTCTCAAACTCCTTCATCTGGAGCAACTGTCCACCTAGTTAGTAGTGCATCTGAATACCCTAAAGTAATCACCCCAAGTTCTGCCTCAACTACAGATTCAGATGCATACCGAATTTCACTCGAACAGACTTTTAAAGAAGTTAATTCAAATGCTGAAGCAACTTTCAAGCCACCAATTGAAGAATCATCTCACAGAACTGATTTTCCATTTTTGACTTCCCCTGGTACCAGGTTAGCAATAGAGGAGACAGAAATGTCTGCCACAGAGGTTTTAATTGCTGAGGAAGAAACTAAGGCTCCTGAACATTCTCAAATCTTTACTGATCTGATATTTTCTGGAGAAACAACCAACACACCTCCAGGTATTAACCTACCCAAAGGTGGGACATCTTTAGAAGCTACAGGTGAAAGTAATTTAGAAGATGCTTTGCAGGGAGTGCTTTCTGTTCCCACTTCTGCCAACCATGGTTTTGTAGGAGGTGTACTAGTTCAATCTGGCCCACAGGCCACTGAAAACCCAACTACACCCTTCACTTCCATAGAAATAAACACTGAAACACAATCAGTTGACAGTGGAGTAGCCAACAACCAAATACCTGTGAGAACTCCTGATTCTGATGATCAGGCAATGATAAGCACTGAGGAATCAAATACCGAGCATATAACCTCATCATTTCTCCTTCCGGAAACTTCTAATGGAACGGATTTCCTGATTGGCACTAATGAAGATTCAGTAGAAGGCACAGCCGTATATTTATCAGGTAAGATCACAACACTTGTAGATTTGTTCCAAAAAACCTAGGAACGTTCATTTTGATCCAATAGCATACATATGTATGTCTATATGTATATTTTCCTCATAATATTGAAATACTATAGTTTTAAAGACAAAGGATGTGTGTTTCTTATGCTAGTTCAGGTCATGATTCATAATGAAATGTAGTGAAAGTAATGGTATCACCTAAATTTGGGCAATAAAAATAAAAGGCTTTATAAAACATAGAGAATTCCACAATAACAGTAATTCACGGAGTTCAACTGGTTTTCATTCTCAACTAAAAACCCCTTAATTTTATATGTTGTAATTACACATTCATTTTAAAGGTAGAGAAATATTTCCTGTCATTTTATTTCCTGTTGCAGATTCTACTGTGGCACCATCATATCTTGAACAAAATTATGTTTTGCACAATGGCCACCTAAATACCATGGGAAATTATTCAGTTTCTACATTGCAGACTCCGGCTTTTATGGGCTCTGCTTTATAGCTGTTATATGTATTGAAGTTGTTTGTTAAAAGTTTCTAGGTCATGTTTTTCCTCAGAGATACACATATGAAAAAAATCACCAAAACAATAAGTACCAGCCATTACTGTTTTTAAAGAAGACTTAACACTTATTAACCATAGATAGTCATGGTGACCACAATGTCAAATTTAGATTCTCATAAGTAATTGACAAACCAAATATTAGTTCACTAATTAGTTCACTAACAAACAAATGAATGGAACAACTATTCACATGATCAGGTGATTTGCATTTTGATGATATACATATATATTTCTGTGTATATATATATAATATATTTCCAATATTTATCAGTAAAGGTAGATATTTAAATAATAATGATGGCAGAACAGATTATTATCTCCAGTTGGAATTGGCATCCTAGAAGAACAATCTAATATTCTTCCAGAGTAACACCTGTAAACACAGTGTTCCTTTGAAATAAATATTACACTGATTGCTCTAGTCAAATTTACTTATCTGATGATTTTTCAATAGTGTTATATTGTCTTTTGTATATTCTGATTGTTCCAATAAATAATATTGTCTTTTAAGTATGACCCTGAAAATCAGATTTATTATTTGCTTCATTCAGAGGGAAACTTTTTTTTTTTATTAAATAGTTTTATAGGCAGTGTGGCATAATGAATAGAGAGCTGGCTTTGAAGTCAGGAAGCGCTGGTTTCAAGTTCAGCCTCTAAGACATGCTGGCTGTGTGACCTTGGACAAATCACACTCCTCAATGCCCCATGGAGTTTTCCAAGACTGTAAATTTTAAAACAGTTGCTATTTGTATTGCTACAGGGAGTTTACTCACTGGGAATTCCTTACACCAATGAAATCACAGGTGCAAGAGCAAAAACAGAAGCCTAAAAATTGCTTATAATATTCTGTGAATAAATTAGAACAAAGGTAGCTGAATGTTGCATTTTATTTTCTTTTGGTTGTGACTAATAATATGCCATCAGATAATTCAATTGACTAGTACTGATTCCCTTCTATTTGACTAGAATTAGAATTTAAGTTAGAGAAAAAGATTAAGATATAAACAATAGGAGCAGAGCTTTATTAATAATTGTGCTTGATGTGATGAGAAAGTATTTTTGCTTTACAAATAGGTTAAGTTACTCATTCCACAACATTTACCAACGATTAGAGACTAAGTCTATATGGCACCAAAATAACTTATCATGTTGATCTATCGAGTTCTTTAAAAATAGGTTTAATTGATTCTTAGACTGAATTGGCTAGCTGAGCTCATGCAAAATAGACTTTGTAGGCTAGTATTTCTTAGGATAAACTTTCATCCTTGACTAGCGCCTCATCTGCTTCACCTTCAAAGAAAGGCACTCATCCCTGCTGAATCCTAGACCGCACATTCCGTCACCCAGCCTCAAACTGTGAGCCTGGCCCTTATGGTCCTGCTTTCCCCCTTAAGTCTGCAGAAATGCAGAGATAAATGGAACAGACAAGGCCTAAACAGGATTTAAAATAGTTCTAGGGAAGGTAAGACAAAAAATCTCAGTAAAATTAGGATAATTTAGGAAAAGTTCAAGTTCTCGATAAACCTTATGAACCCCAGATAATGCAATGTCTCTTAGTTTTCCCCTGGGTTTCTGAATGTAATTAACACTCAGAAAGTTTGAGTTTAGTTTTGACCAATTTTTCTTTGTGGATATGGCTTAGTGTCATCTATAGTGGTGTTTTTTCAATGCTAATGTATTCCTTTCTTTACAGCTTTATAAATATTTTAACCTTTTCTTTTCAGGTGCAATTACTCTAGCATTTTCAAATTGATAAATACTTATATTATATTTCTATTTCATATGTATTGGCTTATTATTTAAATATTTTCACAAACTATTGCATCTCCTATCTAGACGTGAAAATTTTGAACTTAAACAGCTGTGGTGAAGTACATACAAATATACACTAAAAATAAATCCAAGTTACTAAAATAAACTGTTTGCCCAATTATTTTAACTGAACAAAATGTAGTAAAAAATGATGGTCTTTAGAAAAGATGTCTCTTCATAAGTACCCATTTGGTCCTATGTTTTATCTGTCTGCTAAAAGTTGAATTCTGGGCAACATATGTCAATCATGTTTTGTTTTGCTTTTAAGTGAGGAAGATATTGTATTTATAATTTGAAAAGTTGAGGTTTCATTTTTAGGTGAGGTTTTTGTATTTTGGTTTAATCACCTGCATTAGAGTTTAATCCATATGTTGCTTTTCTTCAAGTATAGTTTAAAGGAATGCATTTGGAACGTGTTTTGGGAAAAGCATATTAATGTAACAGAAGAGACTTTCGAAGTGCACACTTTTGAAGAAATACAGTTTCTGGGCATTAAGTGGTAAAAGGCAATAATAATTCAAATGATGGTAACAAGCCAATCTGCTAAAAAGAATGCATGTTCTGTGTACCCAGCCATTCCACATGAACTAACCCTGTTTAAAAGAATACATTTCCATTCACTGTGCACATGTTTAATCGTTTTTGACTAAAATCAATTGCCATATCATGCCGACTAAATCTGCCATAGACTACTTCAGTTGCCAGAGATAGTGCAAAATTTAATTTAAAATAATAGTGAAAAAATTATTTAGAAAATTTATTATAAATTGTAACAAATACAAAATTGTAAAAAAAAACACTCCAGAAAGTAACATTACTTGTGCAGTATCTCCTAATTGCTATCACAAAATTTATATTATTTTAGGACTGTTGTGATATTTGAATGCTAAAAAGTATAAATATCTCAAGGATGAGACTAATTATTTATTTGTCTTCCTCCCCTGAACACCACAGGGCGTGATCTCTGCAAAACTAACCCATGCCTTAATGGAGGTACCTGTTATACCAGAGATACTACTTACGTATGCACCTGTGTACCAGGATACAGTGGTGACCAATGTGAATTTGGTAAGATGCCATTGGCTACAAGTATTTTCCTAAAACCAGACACAAGTCAGCATTTAATATTAGGGTTTCTGAGAACCAGAGATCCTAATATATAGAGGCCATATTTATACTAGCAAAGCAAAGTACAGAAGTTGGGCCATAATTTAATAACTGGTACAACATCAGTTTTGTATTTATTTACTTGAATTACAATAGAATTGTTCAAATATTTCACTTTGCAAGTGAAGATTAAACCATGATGTTGATTAAATAAAATATTTTTATGTATATTTTACACATAGATATTTTTCAGATTTGTTTATGTATCAGCAAATCATGAGTTATAGTTTTCCCCCTCAAAATACCATATTCAAATGATACTTTGAGGAGACTCTTGCTGTTTCCCAAGGTCTTGTCCAGGTTTATAGAAAGAGAAAAACCATTTGTTCTCCTTTGGAACTTTTGTCTTAAGTGTACAAATCCCAGGAGGTATTCCCTAGCCCCCTCCACCTCACTTTCTCTCTCTCTCTCTCTTTTTTTTTTTTTTCGGGCCAGGCAATGGGGTTAAATGACTTGCCCAGGGTCACACAGCTAGTAAGTGTTATGTATCTGAGGCCAAATTTGAACTCAGGTCCTTCTGAATCCAGGGCTGGTGCTTTATCCACTACGCCACCTACCTGCCCCTACCTCACTTTCTCTTTAAAGAATTCAGGGACCCATGGAGTTTGGCAATACTATATTCCTCCTTCAGCCCCTCTAAGAATTAGCCCACAGTATATTATTCAGCTTGTGTTACTGCAAAGTAGTTTTCATCTTGTTGGCTGTTTTCATTCTTAATTGATCTCACTGATACCCTACATTACCCAATACAGCCCCCAACTGCTGAGAGCAGAGAATTGTTTTCTTTCCTTTTTAATGACATTTTTATAGGGTTAATCATATTTATAGAGTTAAAAAGAAATCCAATTTATAACTCATAAGATTCTGAAGAATTGTTAGAAAGACTCTCATGCCTGCATATTAAAAGAATGCTGAGATTGTCTTCTACTATCATGTGGTATATAGTTAAAATATGTGATTCTCTTTTTTGTATTTTGAATTGTGTCGATAAAATATAATTTCTCTTAAGAAAGGGATGTTCTCATTCTAATTCATTTTTATAAAAAGATGCATTGCATTTTGTAAAAGAAATAAATCAATGCCTATATGGAGACATAAAACATATATGGAAAAAAGCATATTGACAGGTTTAGTTTGAAGTTATGTTAAATAAGAGAAATTTAAAATTTCAACAGATTTTATTTTTTACTTTAGGCTGTCATCATATTTATATTCATTACTGAAACTATTACTTTGGGGTGATTTTTAAAACAATGTATGAAGGTTTTTATAGTTATTTCAGTCATCTTAAAAGACTACATCAATCTGATCCTATAATATCCAGATGCAGTAATTAGCAAAACAAACAAATCTAACCTAAAGATAAACTATCTAGAAATGTGTTGGTTCTATCCATCCATCTAGATATAGCCCCCACTTCAAATTTAGAATATTCAATATATATTCATTAAGAAACAGCCATGGTAATATTCATGAAGTCAATAATGATAGTCTCTTACAAATAAGAATGGATGCTAATAAGTGGTTGTGTATGTTGAGAGAAGAAGTTTGAAAACAAAGAGAAAGGCATAGACCTAAAATTTAGTTTTGAAGAGAGCAGCCTAATGATTAGAAAGTCAGTATAGAGTTGTGATAAAATCCCTGACACCTTACTTTTGCTATCCATTGGTTGGGCCAAGGATATAAATTATATATAAAATATATATTCAAATTATACTTTGAATAGATGGCACATTTAACTCTGGATCCTTAAGTAACTATTTCAGAGAAGCTACCTGAAGCCTTTGTTGCTTGCTAGATAAAGAGATTCCCCACCAGAAAAGGGCCTTCATTCATGGGCTCCCTACAGAGCAGGTTCTGTATGGTAACTGATTCTCGGTTAAGAATCAGACTGCAAGTCAATTAGTGCTCAGACGACTCACCAAGGAAGAAGAGGATTCTACTCTCTGGTATTTAACGATCTCCTTTCTAACTAAATAGAAATGATTTTTGTCAACTCTCCTGCTTGGTACCCCATTTTGTAAATGTGTTCTTGAGGGCTTATGTGATTTTCCTGTAGATTTTGATGAATGCCAGTCCAACCCCTGCCGGAATGGAGCCACCTGTGTTGATGGTTTTAATACATTCACGTGTCTCTGCCTTCCAAGCTATGTTGGTGCTCTTTGTGAACAAGGTAAGTCCTACTATAATGTTTTAATAATGATAATTTTCACTATTACATTTTAAAGTTTTGTTATGTTTTATTAGAAGGAAATGAGTATTTTTGGCAATATTACCCTTATTTCACATACTCTTTTCAATAATAAAATCACAGGTCATCGTAGTACCTCAGTTTCCTTGCTTGCTGTGGTACCAGGTGACCTATGTTAATCAGTAATCAATCAATATTTATTAAGCACCTACTATGTGTCGGGCGCTGTGTGTTCTTTTCTTCCATCAGCAAGCCCCAGATGTTAGCATGGTTTTTTTGCTGCTCTCACCTCTTCTTTATCAACTATATTCCCCATGCCTATGAGAGAGGATATCAACATTTCCCTTCCTCGCTTACCTTACTCACTGTGAGTAACATGTAATCTCCTTTCAAGTGTTTTAAAGATTTTCAGTAAAGTATGCATCACACAAAAGCACACAGGGAGATTATGATAGTTTTTAGAATGTGGAGGGAGGAATTTATAAGTTCCAAAGATCTTATTAATTAATTTTGAATCTCTATGTAAACTATAGATAGCAAGCCCATCACATCACCCCCTATACTCAGTTAACTTTAATAGCTCCCTATTGCTTCCAGGACTAAATACAAAATGCTGTGTTTGGAGTTCAAAGCCCTTCATTACCTAATCCCCTCCTACCTTTCCAGTCTTCGTACACCTTACTCCTTGACATGTACTTTTTAATCCAGTGACACTGGCCTCCTGGCTGTTCCATGATCAAAACGCTTCATCTCTTGGCTCCAAATGTTTGCTCTGGATCTCCCCAATGCTACTGACCTTTCTGGCTTCCTTTAAATCTCAACTAAAATCCCCTCACTCACTAGAAGCCTTCCCTAATCTTTCTTAATTGTAGTGCCTTCCCTCTGTTAATTACTTCCTATTTGTCCTGTACATACCTTGCTTTATATGTATTTGTTGCCATGTCTCTCCTTATTAGATTGAGGGTTCCTTGAGTGCAGGGACAGTCTTTTGCCTCTTTTGTACCCCCAGTGCTTAGCACAGTGTCTGGCACATAGTAGGGACTTACTAAATGTTTGATTGTTTGATTCCTTAGTTCCCTCTTCCTTTCTGAGAAATACCCTCCTCCCATCGTCCAGCCTACTCCTCTCTGGGCTGAATGTTTCCTTTCCTTGCTGGGAAAATAGTGCCAACTATTTTATTTTATTTTATATTTTATCTTGGCAGATTTAGTTTGATAGGGCTGTTACATGTCTAAGCTTTTCTAGCCAAGTCTTCCTTAACCCTTGTTCTGGATGTAAAGGCCAATTGTCTAGGATGGGTGCATCCTTTTCTTCCCTTAACCTCCTGCCTAATAAGAGATCAAGCCACACTTCTGCGTAACACTTGGTTTACAGCCAAGTACTTCATCTGCAACTTTGTGGCCAAGAACATTCAGAATTTTTTGTTTTGTTGTTTTTACCTAGATGAGAAAGACCTGACTTTGATTGTTTTCTCAAGATTTCTCCCTTTGGCTATAATTATTTTCTCATGATTTCTCCTTTTGAGCTTTTTAGCCAGCCCCTAACTTTGTAGTCATATGCTCCTATAGATCTTGATGTTCTAGCCCTGGAAATTCTCTTTCTCTAACCTTGGACCACCCCCCCCTTCTCTCTCTCTGTCTCTATGTCTCTGTCTTTATGTCTCTTTCTATCTCTGTCTCTCTGTCTCTGTTTCTGTCTCTCTCTCTTTCAGTGAGTCATCTGAAGCAAATCTAGATGATAATG
>NW_020954552.1:14057729-14088504 GCF_900497805.2 Vombatus ursinus | reverse complement strand
ACTGAATTTCCTTTCTTCTTTCCTGGAGACCTTATGTCGACCTCTCTTTGCTTTCATCTAGCTGGTAGAAATGAATTGACAGACATTCCCCTTGGGGCCCATAAACTGTGGACACCTGTTCCTGGTCCAGCTGTTAGTTCCAACCATTTTGCTGCTCTAACATTGCTGAGTTATGGATCATCTTCAGCTGCCTAGAACAATGACTTACTAGAATCTAGGTTCACTACTGAAAACAAAATAAAACAAAACAAGCCCCTAAATTTCATAGTGCTTGTCACATAGTACATGCATGATAAATGGTCACTGATTGATTGATTGATTGATTAATGATGAAATGAAGATAACATACAAAATAATAATAAATAGCTAGCATTTACATGGCACTTAAAGATTTGTAAAGTGCTATACATATTATCATCTCATTTGATACAACAACCCTATGAGTTGCTAGTATTATCTTCATTTACAAATGAAGAAACTGAGGATGAGAAAGGCTAAGTAACTTGTGCCGAGTCACACAGCTAATAAATGTCTGGGGCAGGATATGAACTCAGTTCTTTCTGACTCAAGATTTAACAACCTTATCCAATGCACCACTTAGCTCCCTAATAGCAGTTTGCAAAACACCACTCCCTTCCCCCAAATAAGAGCACTATTCTTGGAAATGAAACAGCTAACACGTTGAGGACGTAGAGTGATTCATTTTCAGAACCTCATGAATACATTTGCCCTGTTCATTACTTCCAGGCTGATAGACAGGAACTAAGACACCTACACTGAGGTGTATTGAAAGACAACAGCTAATAAGATAGTATTATAGCTACAATTTATATTATTTTAAGTAAAAGTTATCAGAGTATGGTTTGGGCACTTGAGAAAACTGGGCTTATTGTTGTATTTTTGTTTTGTTTTCACAAGGCAAGAAGGCTAAAAGATGGATTGTTTTTTAGTCACAATTTCTGAAGAACAACCTGCCACGATATTATCATAATTCATCATTTCAATAGTGTGGCTTGGGGTGTAGCATAAAACATACCCGGAATGCTCTCACAATGGTATTTTACATACAGAAGAAACATGTATGTTTCCTTTCAGAAAATCCAAGTTCAGAATGGCTTCAGCACCTGATACATTATTATTTGCATTTTATGGCCAACTTGAGAGTGAATGTTAGGCGGTTAATGGTAACATGTTTTCATTCATCAATCAGAAACAGATTGCATTCTCTGCACACTCAGCTTTAGAATTAAATTTCCTCCATGTAAAGTCACAGAGTGCTTTGGGACCTGAGAAAAGCATGGCCTGCCAAATTTCTATTCCAGACAAAATGAAAATGTATTAGAGATTCAGACAAAGCTATCTGGCAAGGTTATTTCTTTCCCAGCATCAGTCCTGACTTCAGCACAGTTCAGGGGCAGCCCAACAGCAAAGCATGTACTTCTGGGATGAGTCTGTGTCTTGTTTTGTTTCAATGCATGTCATGTACTATTCATTCTAGAAAAATAAACCATAAATATAATTATGGCCAGTATAGGATCTGCTTCTTGGGAGAAAGAATTAGGGAAAGATGCCATTAGTTGAGGATTACAAAGGGTGAGGCATTGAAATCATATCACCATCAAGATTCTGGCTTTTATTTATCCTAAGAGACGATGATGATTCAGCATATCCTATTCAGTTCAATTCCACAGCTGATTTAAAGTGTCATCTGTGGATAGAGCACTGGGCTCATGGAGCTTATAGTCTAATAAGGGGAAATAGCACATAATGCAGATAACTATAGTTAGTTACAAAGTACAAATATTAGAAAGATTTAGGATTTCATTTGTGTAGTAAAGCATATTGTAACCCATCTACAATTTAGGAGAAAAGTCGTAGGAAGCTGTCAGAGGCACTGAGAGATTACATGACTTGCCCAAGTTCATATAGTTTGAAAGTATCAGATGTAGAAATTAAACCCAGGTCATCATGACCCCAAGTCTTCCACTCCATTAGGCTATGCATGACAAGGGCAGCTAGGTGACGCAGTGTGTAAAGCACTGGGCTTGGAATCAGGAAGACTCATCTTTCTGAATTTAAATCCAGCCTCAGCTGTGTGACCCTGGGCAAGTCACTTAACCCTGTTTGCCTCAGTATCCTCATCTGTAAAATGAGTTGGAGAAGGAAATGGCAAACCACTCCAGTGTCTTTGCCAAGAAAACCCCAAATGGGGTCATGAAGAGTCAGAGACAATTGAAACAACTGAACAACAACAGGCAAAAGAAAATCAAATTGGAAAAAAAAAGCATTTGGGGCTATTTTGTGGAGCAAAGATTCTTAGTAGGAAGGGTGACAATAAATATTGATCTTCTGTTTTAAAAAATAAGTCCCTGTTTTCTACAAAATTAATAATAATGCTAAGGTTAAAGTAGAATGTTAATTTGTATGCTACTGGCTTGGCTTTGTGTTTTATGTGATTGAATCCAAATTTCTAAAACTTGTTCTCCTCCCACACAACCTACCCCCCACATACATAAGACTTTTTTTTCCTTCTGAGAGCTTCCACGTATACTTCCCTAGTGGGCAGTTAAAGGATTAGAGCCGCCAAATTCCTGCTGCATTCTTACACACTGCCTATTGTTTCCATACTAAATCTGCTTGTCATTTTTGACTCCTTTTCTGTGAGACTTGGTGGTCTCCAAGCAAGAGTTATAATAAAAGCCAAAATGTCTACCACACAGTCCTCAGAACAGTTAGTCCCTGTAACCAAACAATAACATGATAGACTAAACTGAAAAAAAAAAAAGTCATCCTACAAAGACAAGCTACATCTGCTCCACGATTAGAGTATGAATCACTGACATGGAAAGTGAAATCCCTCAGGATGCATGTTTTCACACAGTCGTGGAAAGAGTGCTGTACTGGGAGTCCAGAATCTGAGATTCACATCTATTTTTGCCATTAAAAAGTTGATACGATATCTGCCATAAATAAATAACCTCAATGGGTCTTCGTTCTCTTATCTATATAGTTAAAAGATCAGGAAATATATTCCTTAAGGTTCCTTCTAATTCTATGATTATCCTGTTTGATTACTTTTGAAACTTAATTAGTGTGTGGCTATTTTTGTGGTTGTTCAGCCTCCATTTCTGAGAAGGACCAATAACATCATTGGGTGATGTCTTGACCCACATGTGAATTGGATGTTTCACTCATTAAAGTACCAAAACTCCACTAGAGTTTATCAATGAGTGAAATTTCATTCTTTTTTCATTTTGTATTAAAAATGAGCATTCATTTATGTCTTCTCATCCCCACATCAAGAATTCTTGTTCATATTGGCCCATGTTATCCCATAAGGAGGATTATAAAAATCAAATTTTTATAGTAATCATCTGATCATTTTCTTAATGCCTGTTTTTTAGTATAATTAAAATCAATCATAAAAATATTCTTTCAGAGTTCCCTTATCTTTACTAATTTTTCATTCATTTATTCAGTTAATTTTTTAGTGCTTATTTAGTAACTCTACTTTGAAAATATCTTTCTTAGACTGTATTAAATGACAAAAATTAGGATAAAATTGAAATATTCAGCTGAATTGGTAAAAGAGTGTGCTGTCTTAATATTGACCATGATTTTACCACTGTGGACAAATTTAAGTTCAGCCTTGACCTAACTAAACAAATTAAGAGTAGTTTTTATTCATACTGAAAAATTTCTGGGCTATTAAACATGTTGATCTGATTTCACTGAATTAATTTCTTCCTCAGGCTTTCAGAAATGTCTGAAGGGCAGGCATTCAGCTCCATTTGTCTTTTCATTCTGTACATCACTCTCCCCCTTTCCTTGGAGGCTACATTTTCATATTAAACTTTAATGCACTATACAAAGTTTCTTAATTGATTAGTATAAAAACTGGCAATTTCACCTGTGGCAAAATCAGTTACTTTCTTCTCATTGATCTCAGTGAATGAAAACTTGGAAGTATCTTGGAAGATCCATCTTTTTCACATCCTCTGGTTTAGAAAGAAGGACAAAATACTATAGTAATGTTCCAGATTCCTCTCACTCAAAAGGAGAGTTTTTCTCTTTGGAACAATGATCTCATGCTAGATTACTTTAAAAAAGGAGGGTTTAATTAGACCCTTGAGGTATTCATGTGAGTAACTAATACTGGCATAACTATTTAGTTTTTTTTTTCCTTTGAATGATTTATATTAAGATGCTTATCCTAACTCCTACTTGTACTGAAGGCTGGCTAGCAACATCTCCCCTTCAGTGTTCAAATTCCCCTGAGGGGTTGCTGTTGTCTTTCTAATGAGATCACCCCAACATCAATTAGCTTTTACAAAAAGATATTTACGGAAAAGACAGCAAGAACCAAAGTACACAAACATCTCCCAAATTGGGGACCCACTCGCATAGTCTCCTAGATCTCTGTGGAGAAAGTGTTTAAACTTCACACATTTGCTATAAAGCTCACTTCCACATTCAGCATACCTCCTGGAGGAGTCATCCCTTTGCTGAAGAGCTTGGTATTTCAACCAACAGGTTGACCTATTACAGGGGTGAGTCAAGCATGCATCAGAGGTGCACTGGTGTACTAGGCTTAGTCTCAAGCAGACTACAGATGTGGCAGAGACTGAAGCAATGGCAGGATCATTAACTCATAGTATATGAGGGTCAAGGTGTCCTCCTGACTGAGACCTAACAGCCTAAGGCCTCACTCCCCACTTGCAGGCTCATAGAATCTCACCTTTCTCACTTGAATTCAGCCAGGGAGAAAAAGAATCCAATCAAAAAGCCTTTCTTCACCATAGACTAAGCAGACAGGAAACAGTTATAGCATACCTGTGCATTCTCTGAAGTTCATGTCTATTATCAGGTATAACAAGCCTCTGCATGGAGGATTACAGCAGACAAAACAATGATCATTCTTGAAGGATAGGATCCCCATTGGCTAGTGCTCCCACATTATTAGAGTTCTTTTTTTGTGGTGGGGAGCTGGGTACTGGCCTTTTGATTTCACTGGTGTCTAGCACACCCTGTGAGAAAATTCTTTCCATCAAAGCAAGTTGGCACCTGCTCTCTGACTTGAAGGCCTAGAAGATTACCTGTCTGGGATGCTGAGAAGTTAAAGGATTTGCCCAGGGTCACTCAGTCAGTATGTGTCAGAGTTGGGGCTCAAATGCAGGTTGTAGGCACTGAAATTGGCTCCCTATTCACTGCAAACATTGCCTGTTGTTCTCTCATATAAATGAATTAGAAATCATAATTTATTTTGGGAAAAGTAGTTCCAACCTGACACTTGTCCAACTTCGAGAAATGCCCTGCTTGTGTGTGTGTGTGTGTGTGTGTGTGTGTGTGTGTTGTGTTTGGGGATGTGCATGAAGGCATTGAATGCCTCCATCAATCAGCAGTGCTCTCAATTCAGTAGCAACTTTGCCCCAAATCATCTGGATATTCACCACTGTACGTGAGGATGCTGACTGAACCTTTCCAATCTCTTTGATTTAGTGACACTTTGTAGACTTTGCTGTGAGAGTTGCAGTATGTGAATACAGTTGAGAATGTCTGAGATGAGATTTATAAACCCTTGGTTTGTTTTTTTTCCCCCAGACACAGAGACATGTGATTATGGCTGGCACAAATTCCAAGGTCAGTGCTACAAATATTTTGCCCATCGTCGAACATGGGATGCTGCTGAAAGGGAGTGTCGGCTGCAGGGCGCCCATCTGACCAGTATCCTGTCCCACGAAGAACAACTATTTGTGAATCGTATGTACCAGCTAGATCCTTAAAGGGAGCACCTTGATTCAATATGTATCAAAATATGATGCTATATGCTTATCGATGACATTCCTTTTAAATGTCTTTAATTTTTCCATTTAGTATGTGTTTATTATCTCATTTATTCCACTGATTAAGACCCAAATGAAAGGAAGAAAAGCAAACATCTTGCTTTTATTCTCTATTCCAGGGTTCCTTAACCTTATTTTTTATTAATATTTTTTAACTTTAAAAAAAATTGGATAGCTTTATTTTGATATAACTTTGGTGGTCCTTTGTAATATGCATTTTATTTATTTAAAACCAAAAATCTGATAAGGGGTCCCTGGATTTTTCCAGACTTTGAAGGGGGTCCAGGCCATGAAAGAAGGTTAAGAACCTCTACTCTACACCTTCCTGAATTAATTATTAACATCTTTAAACCAGAGAGAGTGCTCTCTGCATAAATCAAATAAATACTTGGAGCTCGAAGGGCATGAAATTATGTTCTAGACATGTTTCATGTCTCTCAAATTTAAAGTCACGAAAATCAAATGAACATCAGGTCAATTCATTAAAAGAGAGAGAAAAGTAATGCTTTTTAGGTAGATTGGGGGTGAAGTTTTTGGTTGCAATGTGATTCTGTTCTCTCCTTACCAATTTCCCAGAGATATCTAACATCACTCAGAAAACTTATGGCATGATAACAGTGGAAAAAGTCCTGGATTTGGAGTCAAAGAATCTGGATTTGAAACCAGGTTTTGCTGTTTTTGACCTGTGTAACGTTAGCCGAATTAATTGGTCTCTCTGGTCCTTAGTTTCCTCGTGTGTAAAATGAGGAAGCTGGAGTCAATGGCCTACAAGGCCTCTTCAAGCTATTAGTTGGAGATCCTCTAATTATATTTTACAAACTGTACAGACAGATCTTGCATCTTGACACAAAATCCATCTTATTCTTCTTCCAGATGACTAGAAGGTCTTTATTAAAAGTTTGATCATTGCATTTTTGATGGGCAGAAAAATGTCTGTTCTAAGTGTTCATTTTCTGATTTCGAGTGAGAACAAATGTGTTCCTCAGACCACGTTGGTATGGAATCTGGAATACAACTTTGGGTCGCTGAAATTTTTGCTGTTTTGTCTGGTTTGTTTATGTTAACTAAAAATACTGGAAAAATTTCTATTGTAACCGAGAGAAAATACTCATTTAATTTCAGTCAACTGTTGAAATGATTTCTCTCAACTAATTGCCACTGCCTGACATTTTGAAGTTCCACAATGAGTTTGTAAGCTAGCCTGCCAGTTTAAAGCATATGGGGCTGAGGAAAAAAGATAACCAGTACTATTGCTGAGGAAAAAAAGATAACCAGGACTATTGGATGGTAGCCCATGAGTGTTTTTTATGAGCCCCTAAAATAGTTCCAGTCAGAGAAGAGGAAATGTGATTCATTCCAAAAATAATTTTCTTTTGATAAATTTTCTTCCATATATGGGAAAGTCAGTTAAAAAAAAAAAAATATATATATATATATATCTGTGGTATTTCCTGTCCCTTAGGTGTGGGCCATGATTATCAGTGGATAGGCCTCAACGATAAGATGTTTGAGCATGACTTCCGTTGGACAGATGGCAGCACACTGGTAAGACACTAATAGAAAGGCTAATTCAATTTATTTCAATTAGATAAGCATCTATTAAGC
Organism: Vombatus ursinus; assembly: GCF_900497805.2. Lineage (NCBI taxonomy): Eukaryota > Metazoa > Chordata > Mammalia > Diprotodontia > Vombatidae > Vombatus > Vombatus ursinus. Next base: position 14,081,056 of record NW_020954552.1, on the reverse strand, counting down.
AACCACTATAGGCTAGGTGCTGTACTAGCCTCTAGGGCACATACAAAGACAAAAACCAGAGACTTCTTGCCCTCAGGAAGCTTACATTCTGCTGGATAACTCTTCAAGCTCCACAGCTGTAAAATTGGTGCTGAAAGTTTTTCTCCTATTACATATGAAGAAACCAGACTGGAGAGAAATCAAATTATTTGAGCACAGTCACACAGACTTGTCCAAGTTGTTGTAGAACACTAAGAATCAGACCCTAGAACTGACTCACTGCAACCTATGTATACAAACACACACACACACACACACACACACACACACACACACACACACACAAGCAGCACCACCACCACTGCTATTATCATTCTGGTTTTCTAATCACTACCATATTCTGTTCTGTTTAAGAGCAGAGTGTATAAAATCAGGTTTCCAGTAAAATGGAAAACAAGCCCAAAACTCAGGAATAGTATAGTAGTTGATTGCATACTTTCACAGATAATTGCAAGACTTGCCATGGGTCTGACTTTTTGGATGGGTCACCTTTTCAAGCATAAAAGTAAAAGTGAAAAGAAAGAAAAAGTGTATGAGAGGGGAATATTTTCTCCTTTCCACCTGAAACATTTTAAACAGACACATACTTTCAGGCATGGTTCAGTTTTGTCTAGGCAAGAAACGTTCTTTCTGCCATTCAAAAAATGGCTGGTATATGGTAGTGTGAATGTCCATCAATCAAAATTGTTGGCTGTATAATACTGCTTTTTAATTTATTTTTTTGGTTACCATCTATGTTGTATTTAGTCTTTAAAAAAGTGAATGTCTTGCCCTTAGCATGCCCTGGAACTGAATTAAGTTTCTCTAAATAAATCAGGGGCAAACCTAATGACTTATTGCCGGTAAATGCTTTTAGAAATTTATGGTGTGATAAGGTAGTCAGAATGGTAAAAATAAAATTCTTTGTTTAGTAAAAAGAAATAAAGGTCAAATATTAACTTGATTTTGAGGTCATTCTTGTGAATTACTTGGACTCTTTAAATTTTCTATTCCAAGTTTCCTATGTTTAAATTATTGACCTAATATAATGGTGCCACCCATGTGAATTCCGTGAATTTGGGGAAATGTGGTCATTTCCAGATCCTAAAGTGATGTCTGCCTATCAAAGGCACTTCAACCAATATGCTTAGGAAACCAAGAAGTTTACAAACCACTTTTAATTCTTAAAATACTGTGAAATATGTAATACAGATTTATAAAATGAAAAAGTTTTGGTTAAATCATAGATTCCAACTGATTTCAAACTGGAAGGGGTGTTAGAGGTAATCACCATATTTTACAGATGTGGAATTTGATCCTCAGAGACTTTAAAGGACTTGCCCAAGGTCATAAAACTAGTAAAATTTGGAGGTAAGACTGAATCTAGTTTCTTCTGACTCTAAGGCCACTACTTTTAACACTAAATGACACAACTTCAGCAATTGGTACATACATATATATCTAGTCCTCTCTGGTCAGTTGTATGTGTAGTTAATTTGTATGCTTTGTTAATTATAACCATGATATATCATTATATTTATTCTGGTTTTGTTAGTAGTTTGAAAGTCCCTCAAAGGTAGGGACTATTCTTTTTCTTTCTTTGCAGAAAATAGGACCTTGTCAAATAGTATGTACTATGTTAATCATGTGGACTGACTGTTACTAGAAATTTTTCAAGTGTTGGAAAATAATGTATTGAGTTGTATCGTTTTTGGAAAGAGATGACATTTGCTTGAAGAAGGGGATGCATAGCACCTGAACTTCAGGCATTGTGGTGAATTAGGGTCAAGGAAGGAAGAAAATAAAAATTTATTAAGTACCTGCTTTGTGCCAGGCATTGTGCTTAATGCTTTCAAATATTAATTCATTTGATCTTCAGAACAATTGAGGAAATTGAAGCAAAGATTAAGAGACTTGCCCAGGTTCATACAGACACTAACTATTTGAACTCAGCAATGGTTAGATTGCTATTTATTATTGCTATAAATTCTTAAAAAAGCAGTTGGTAGCCTATGATTATACTATAAACAGGACTGGTCTTTAGCTAAGAGAGGGAGAGGTGGCTTTCTTAGGTCTCTTGCTATGATTGATGGGGGAGAGAAATACTCAGCTAAGGAGAGTGGCAATCTGGCAATCCCTATGGCAGTCCCCATTCATCCTGTGCATACTATTTAGCATACTAATCTTTTGCTTAAATTATTGGGCCAAAGTAATGTCTCCACTCACTTGAATTCCCTGAGTTTGGTTCTCTAGAACCTAGGGGACCAACACCAGGACGACAACAGATATATATTTTGACGACAAGAGGGGTGAACAAAAACTTTTACTGTCAGGTAGACAAATTTTTGGGATTCATGAGAAATAACTGAATGGAGGAAAAGACTGTGTTTTAAGTGATTGCATACTTGAATAAGTATATATATTTTGGAGGTTTCTAAACAGGCAGGACTTCTATTTCAATGAACTCACAGTCTTAAGACTGTACCTGTAGTGTTATAGATCACAGACTCTCAGCCCTGGCCTCTCATTTTGGGCAACTCATTTTCATTAATAATGATAATTTGCATTTAGATACTGCTTTAATGTTTGCAAAGTGCATTACAAATATTATCGCATTTGACCCTCACAACAACCCTGAGAAGTAGGTGTTATTATTATCATCGTTCCCATTTTTGAAGATGAGGAAAATGAAGCTGACTTGCCCAAGGTCACACAGCTAATAAGTGTCTTAGGCAGGATTTGAACTCAGGTCTTCCTTGTTCTAAGTCTAGGGTTCTATCCACTGTGCCACAAAGCTACCTTAAATAGATCTCCCCAGTGCAATGGAGACTTACCTCTAGTTCTTTTACTCATATCATGCTTTATTTCAACATTGGAGCTATTCATTTGTCATACCTAACTCTTGCTCCATGACCAGACACCTCAGGTTCCAGTCATACATCTCTTTTACATTGTCTCTGCCTTCTCTCACAGGCAAGTCATTATTGCTCATTTATTGCAGTTTGCTTTCTCCTACCACACACCTTCCTGTGACCTACCATCACTTTTACTTGCAATTTTTCTAAGAGGGCTGTGATCTATGATCTTTGCCTCTAAAACACACACACACACACACACACACATACACACACACATGCACACACACAACACACACATAAACACACACACATATATAGACATACATATATGTATGAATATATGGATATGTGTGTGAGTACATATATGCGTGTATATGTATTATGTATATATGTACATCCATATGTGTATATGTATATGAATAAACACTATAAATTATCTATCCAACTGTGTTTCATAACTTGGAAAAAGATATTTTTCATCTACTTGGTTTTTCCTGTGTATATAATTGGTTTGAACCCTTTAGAATGCTTATAGATCTTATTTAGGAAGCTTTGAAATGTTCCAGGGCTTTAAATCAGTACAATGTGATTTGCAAACAGGAGCATCAGCAGTACTTCATCATCTATAAGGAATAGAGAGAGAATCTTTCTCTCTGTGTATACACATATAGGTATATACATGTTTATACACTCACAATTCGCTCAAGTATATATTTAGTAATATATTCATAAGCATGTGCATACATAAAACATACAGTATATATGTGTATACAGATACTTTAATATAAATATACGTATACACACATACATGCACTTTCTACTCAAGATGACTGACTCAAAGCACAATTCTCAGTTTCGTGGGTGGTAGGAAATTCTTCTCTTCATGTCAGATAAGAAGATGAGATAGGATGCAGGTGAGACAGGATAACTGGATTAACTTGAAACATTTGGTTTTGCTACAATCGAATTAACTTATGCAGGCATAAGCTCAATAAAGTTTTGTTCTTATTTCTCTTTATTAATTAAAGAGAAAAAAGTTATTGTGAAGAAAACAACTTGTGAATATTTCTTTAAATGGGGATGGCTCTAGAACTGGTAGAAAGCAAAAAAAAGTGAACTCTGGTGAAAGATGGAATCTTTGTCAACTTCTCCAAGTTATTTGTGCTGATCTATCCCTGAAACATCAAATGGAGTTCATACAAAAACAAAGTCCCCCAAATAAACCCTACAAGCTTGTCCAGAAAAGTTAAAGTTGACGGACATTTACTTTCCTCTTAATTCTTCCTTTGTGAAAAAACAGAAGTGCATTAAGAAATGTCCCTTAACTTTGAACATTTTGGAGCAGGACAAGACTATCTGCCCAACAGATTGTTCTCACCCCCCCAAACTTTTTTTGAGTGATCTCAGTCCCACTTTCCTGTTTTTTCATCACTATTCTCCCCTCCCCCAGTCTCCTTCCTTTAGAGATAGCCTAGGTGTCTCTTGAGCTCATTTGTAGCTGTTTTTACAGCTACTATTCTTTGTAATTTATTCCAAATGTGTGTCTTTGTATCAAATAGTACTCCTTTTCTTTCCCTTCCTTTCCCTTCCTTCCTTCCTTCCTTCCTTCCTTCCTTCCTTCCTTCCTTCCTTCCTTCCTTCCTTCCTTCCTTCCTTCCTTTCTTTCATTCTTTCTTCTCTCTTCTCTCTCTTTCTGACTCTCTCTCTGTCTCTCTCTTTAAGTTAGTCTTTTGCTGGAAAAAGTAGTATATGCTATTAGAATGAGTTAACTTCACTGTGTTCTTTGCAGCATTCCTAATGTGTTTTGGATTTTTTTTTGCCCTATTTATTAATGTAGGATAATTACTCTGACATCCTTTCTGGGAGGTAAGGCAGCACTGTTTTTCTGAGGAAAGTATAATGAGTATCTTTCATATTAACCATGGCATATTTGTGGTATTCACTCTTGTTACAACCTCATTTATCTCTATGTGCAGCTGTGTTAGGGATTCATAATTTCAGTAAATTCTTGCAAAGAAATCTTCAAATTACATTTCTGATAAGCATACTGAGTGATGATATCTTGTTTGCTATAAATAACTGTGCTTCATTTCCATATTAATTAAATTATATTTGTATGTATTAAGCTATCTGCTAGCATCTGGCCAAGTTGTCTAAATGGGTCATAGTCTTCTGTTTTTGATTGCCTTATTCCTCATTTTTGGTCCTTTAATTAAATTATCATCAGTAAATTCTAAAGTCTTATCACTGACAGTATCATTCAAATTACTTAGAGACCATATACTTGTTATTGTTATACTTTTAAGGAACTTTCCAATTATTTTCCTTGGAGGGGTGGAGATCACATCAGGCATTTCACAAAAGAGCACTCATGAATAAAATTAGTTCCAGGCTTGCTCTTGTAATTAATATTAAAATGAGAAAATGCCAACCTTGGGTTATTCTTTCTTAAGGCATTTTCATTTTCTGTCATTTTTTCTTTTAACTTGTTATTCTTTAACTAGCCCATTAATCTCCAACAGGGAAACTTTGCTAATACTTTATCATAAACTTTAACAAATAACTTCTACAATGTCCACAATGAGTTGCCTTAACTTGTTATCAAGGTAATAATGTCTTCAAAGAATTCCTCCAAGCTAAATTAGCCAAGTCAAATATGGATTCTTATTGACTAATCTAACCACACTTGACTTATCTTGCTTTTGTTCTATCAGGTGGCTTTTACTCTCTCTTTTTATTGCTAAATGAGTGAGTACTCTAAAGTTTGCCTCTTGTTCTATTTTTTTTTTTTTGGTTAAATTTCTTCAGTTTGAACTCTTTGTGATCCAATTTTAAAAATGTCAATCATATTTATTTTATAACAGACATAAGAAAAGCCTTATTTAATGAGATAATATTTGTAAAAAAGAGCTTAGCTCAGCACAGTGCCTGGCACATAGTAGGCATTATATAAATGCTTATTCCCTGACCCCTCTTAATGAAATATATATTGGCATAATTGACTGCAGAGATTATTTTGACATAGCTAGCATTTATATAGCACTTTAAGTTATGCAAAGTGCTTAGTAAGTATTATCTCATTTTTATCTTCATAACAACCATAGGTGGTAGTTGCTATTAATAATCCATAATTTTACAGATGGGAAAATTGAGACAGATAGAGCTTAAGTGAATTGGCAGGATCACACAAGTAGGAAGTCTGAGGACAGATTTGAACTCAGTTTTCTCAACTCCAGGACCAGCACTCTAGCTACTATATCATCTAGCTGGTATCTCCAACCAAAATGTTATGTCTTAAAATCCAGTACTTACAAAATAGAAAGCATAAGGGGATTAAAGAATTTGAGAAATAAGAGATAAAGATTTATAAAATCCTAGCTCTGGTTATTACCTGGTACTTTGCAGCCTCCTGAGCAGGACTTAACTAAAATGATCCTAAAAAGTTAGTTACTACTTTTTTTTTTAAATAGCTCAACAGGAAGTTCTTCTCACCTATTTGATATCATGATACAATACTTTATGACTCTTTTGAACAAGAAATGTTTCCTAGTAATACTAAGTGGGGGGACGGAGTTGTCTAATGGCAACCCCATCAAGTAAGCATGCACAGCATTTTGTCTGATGCAATCTCACATGTGGACGCTGGGTAAGCCTATTTTTGGAGTAATGTAGTGATTAACTCTCTGCTCTGGGCAGCTAGGTGCACAGTGGATAAAGCACTGGGTTTGGAATCAGAAAGACTCACCTTCCTGAGTTCAAATCTGGCCTCAGACACTAACTAGCTGTGTGATCCTCAGCAAGTCACTTAACCCTGCTTACCTTAGTTCCTCATCTGTAAAATTAGCTGGAGAAGGAAATAGCAAACCACTCCAGTGACCTTGCCAAGAAAACTCCAGATAGGGTCATGAAGAGTCGAACAGAACTGATACAACTCAACAACAACAGTTCTCTACTTTAGAATAGGCCTGGAAGCAAGCTTATCTAGCCTATCACATATGTAGTAAGTATCAGTGCTCCCATGTTGCCTCCTGTATTGGATTTATATTGCATCTTTCTTCATAAGAACTCAAATATATATTTCATTTCATTTTTTTCTTACAATATTACTTTTAGGTAGGAAGAGGCCAGTCAATTATTCTTATTTTTATTGTCATTACCAGAGAAAAGAAGTACAAACTTTTATTTTTTTCCTTTCAACACAATATACTTTTCCAGAGCAGATTTGAAATACAGATACAGTATCATACCAGCAAGAAGACAATCTAAAAATTGGACATAAGAATAAACTATACCTATTATGAAAGGACATGGGGGAAAAGAAGGTGGGGAAGCAAGGAAATAGCAGGGTTAACCAGGGCAACATTGATCAAGGACCTGACTGTATCTTCTACGGAGCAGAAATGCACCTGTTAGAAACAGAATTCATTTCCCATGCAGCACTGTGGGTATGGTATTCTGTAGGGACTGGAGGAGAGGAAGGGATCATATGAAGGCCAGTAGTGCAGAACACTGAGGCCACGTGATCCTGGAAAAAGGAGAAACCTTGGTGAGTCACAGGTAGCTGAGATGGAGCTATCCATCATTTGGCTTGGTTGGCATTCTCAGGTATTGGAGGCAGTACAGAATATCAAACTCAGCTCCTCATGCTGTTGAGATGAGGGGTTAGATAGCCAATGTCTCCCTGACACTGGCTTGGAAGAAGGATAGCTAAGGGAGCCCCAGAAGGAACACTGGGGATTTCTGTATTAAATGGCTGATATAGGGAGCAAAACCTGGGCGGTCTCTTAGAGTGACCACTTTCTGCTGAGAAGGCCAATTATTATTATCATCCCCATTTTACATATAAATAATCTGAAATACAGAGAGTTTAAGGGACATTTCCAATGTCAGCAGAAGAACTCAGTGTTGAACCATTCACCTTGACTCTGTCTAGTGCTTCATACAACAGTTTTTCATCTCCTTCTGCATCCTGTCACAAGCAGAAATAGAAAGCTACTTTCCATAGCCATTCATACAATTTTACTTCACAAACATGAATGCAATTATTGTCGGTATTTGCTCTACATGTGATCATTTTAGCCAGGGCTGGGGAACCTGTGGCCTCAAGGCCACATGTGGCCCTCTAGGTCCTCAAGGGCAGCCCTTTGACTGAATCCAAACTTCATAGAAGAAATCCCCTTAACAAAAGAATTTGTTTTGTAAAACTCAGACTTAGTCAAAAGGCCTCACAGGCCATGTGTGGCCTCAAGGTCCCAGGTTCCCCACCCCTGATTTTAACTATTATGATAGCAAAAGCAAATAACAAAACAACTCAGTCAGCTATTGAGTTTTTTTCAACCTTATCTCAAGTCCTGCCCTTCTAATACTTACTTTCTTTCGGCCTCTGACTGACTAGTAAGGTCTCAACTTCCCTTGCTTCTCATTTCTTTTATCTGTAAGACATTACAGTTTCATTCAGATTAAAACAATAGCATAAAAAGTAGCAAATTCTTATTATCTCATATTAATATTCTTTTATCTCTTCCATGGATTCTTTTGTATTATTTAGCAGCACAGAACTAAGTACTTTTTGTAGATGTGTTTCCAACTTAAGGGGGTGATGGCAAGTTGAGACAGGGCCAGATGAGGGCTACTTTTTCTATCATTCCTGTTTGATACTTAGCAAAGTTAACAGAAATCCTGGTAGTTTTTAAAAACACATATATTTTGCTTTTGCCTACCACTGGCATTCTAATGAAGGAACTACTTTTTTGAGAGTTTGAAACTTTGATAGAATATCTTTGATAGCTAAACGTATTTTTGATCATTTAACTTTCATAGAATTGTTTTGCTTACTGTTATTTTTTTAGTTACAAAAGTCATCCTTTGGTCAATTTTCTTCCTGACATCTTTAGTTCATCACAATGAAGGGGTTTTTTTTGTTTTGTTTTTAATTGTAGAGAAAATATTGAGATTCCAAAATTTCCAAAGGAATATACCATTACAAACCAGACTTAAATATAAAAAAAAAGGAATGTATTTTCATATTTATTGGAGAGAATGAAAATGTACTCCTGAAACAGAATGCTTCTGCTCAGCATAACTGTTTACCTCTGAAGCTTTTAACACCCTCTCTCACTCCTCCACCAGAAAAAAGTAGTCATCACGGAAATGATGCCACAGTTTTATCAATAGCTGTCCCAGGAGCACCACTGTTAGAAACCATGTGGACCACATTATCATGAGACTATCCTCAATTGTACTTTTATTTCTAGTAGGAAAAAATAGAAGATAGAAAACGCTCAACCTTAGTTGTTTCCATGTTTGGGTTACTTGGGTACAATTTTTTGGAGGAGTGTAGGAAACATTTAACTTAACTACTTTGTATGCTGAAGGAAGATTTTTCCCTCTGGCAATTTTATCAAGAGCGGGCACATATTCTGTTAGCAATCAGACTTTTTTTTCCCATTTGTGTCCCAAACAGAGTGAAATAAAGAAAATAGTCATTTCTAAATGTTTCCAGTTCTTTGTTTTCTTTCTAGATTGTTCAGCCATAAATGGTTTCCTTTTGGAATGCCAGTTAAGATTGAGCTGTGGGCTACTGCCTACTTGACAGTCTCAGAGTATCATACTTTTGTTCCCATGGTTCTTCTTCCATTGACAGTTAACCAGGCAGCAAAGGTATCAATAAAGCCATCCGCCTCTCCCCCAACACCATTTAATAGTATTTTATTTTTTCCAATTACATATAAAGATAGTTTTCAGCATTCACTTTTATAAGATTTTGAGTTCCAAATTTTTCTTCCTCCCTCCTACCCAAGACAGCAAGCAATCTGATATCGGTTATACATATATGATCATATTCAACATACTTCCACATTAGTCATGTTGTGAAAGAAGAACCAGAACAAAAGCGAAAAACCATGAGAAGAAAAAGAAACAACAATAACAAAAAAAACGCACACACAAAAAGGAGAGCAAATGGTATGCTTTGATCTGTGTTCAGACTCCATAGTTCTTTCTCTGGATGTGGATAGTATTTTCCATCATGAGTCTTTTGGAATTGTCTTGGATCATTGTAATCCTGAGAAGAGCTAAGACTATCATAGTTTATCATTGCGCAATGTTGCTGTTACTGTGTACAATGTTCTCCTGGTTCTGCTCACTTCCCTCAGCATCAGTTCATGTAAGTCATTCCAGGTTTTTCCAACAGGGTCATTTTTAAACTCATGTGGGTGAGTTTGATGGCAGAATCATGCTAACAAATTTTAATCAGATGTATTCTCATACTGTTTGTTGGTTTTGCTTAACTATTTTTTTTTGTTATAAGGAAAGCCCATTCTACATAATGTCATGATAAGCAGGAAACTGCAAGTACCAGGGGCCCTCATCATGTTTTTGTATGAGTCAGACCTCCCAAAAAGCTCAGTCACAATCCACCAGTAGTTTTCAACTCTCAACCAGATGTTGCTGTCAGTTTTCTTCTTGGTAACTGGTGATTTCAGCAGGACTCAGAGGGTTTGCTGTCAGTATTTCCCCCTTACTCTTTTGTGATGGAAAACTAGGTCATCTTTTGTCTTAATTCTTACCTAGCCCATAATCATTAAATAGGCTTTGCCTCAGACAGACTGAGACCTGAGAAAAGCCTTAGTTTAAAAAGCCAAAGTCTCCCACCACATCCTGGGCCATTGCCAGTCATCTTGACTTATGTCTTGCCACTGGATTCTGATGACTCTGGAGGACAGAGTGAGTCTGATCACTTTGTGCAACTCTGTCTCATTTAATTCACTCACAAGTCAAGATCTCAGCCTTGTGATGTCATTGGTCCTCTTCGAGAATGAAGAACAAACAACAACAGCCCCACTCTAAAATAATCATAAAGCTTTCTTTTTTAAACAAAGTTTCATTGAAACCATTTTTTAAAATTCCTCAACCTAATTTCCCAACATCCTAAGTTCCCAGTTAATTTCCCAGTGTCCTAAAAAAAAAGAATTCTTTCTTATAACAAAGAAAAACCTATCAATTGTCTGGAGAACACATACAGTGCAACATTTTGTACTCATAGCCCACTGCCTCTCTGCCAACAGGAGAGAAACACATTTCATCTTTAGCCCTTTGGAAAAATGATTAGTTATTTTAATTAATCTAAATTATGATCTGATGTTGTTTTACTAGGTGGGGCGGCAGACAGCGTGCTGGAGCTAGAGTCCAAAGGACTGCCTCAAAAAGTCACTTATCCTCTGTGTGCCTCAGTTTTCTCACTTATAAAATGGGAATAATAATAGAACCTGCCTCCCAAAGTTTCTGTAAGGATAAAGTATAAGTGTGAGGATAAAGAGGATATGAAATACATGTAAAGTGTTTGTTATTTAGTCCTTTTTCAGTTGTGTCTGACTCTTTGTTACCCCATTTGGGGTTTTCTTGGCAAAGATACTAGAATGGTTTGCCATTTCCTTCTCCAACTCATCTTACAGATGATGAACTGAGGCAAACAGGGTTAAATGACTTACCCAGGGTGTCAGAGGCCAGATTTGAATCTGGTCTTCCTGATTCCAGACCCAGCACTCTATCCACTGTGCCACCTAGCTGCCCTTATAAAGTGCTTTGCAAACCTTAAAGCGCTATATAAATGCTAACTATAACTATAATAATAATTGTCATTATTATATTGTTCTCTTTGGCTTTCTTCATTCTATATCCGTATATGCTGTCTTTCCATGTTTCTCTAATCTTTATACTTATTCCTTATGGCAAAATCTTAAGACTTTAGGGAGATCAGAAGTAAATCAGGAACCCTTACTATAGAGGACGAGGACTCAATACTTTAATTGAAAGGCTAAGTTTACCTTTAAGATTTATAGAGGCCATTAGAAAGGTTGGTATGTTGGGCAAATAGAGAATTTTATCCTTAACTGATTTTTTTAAACCTCCTGAACTGTCTAAGAACTTGGTGCGTCTTCTCTGCTAGGTAGTTATGTGTGTGCTCTATCAGAAAGTGGTCATAGCCAACCCACGTTGACTTTGGTAGTCCAAGTACTAAAGGAAACTTGGCAGTAGACAGAGCCTAGGCTTCTTTTCTGATGGACTACATAATGCTTCTAGTCTCTTATAATCAAAAAAGCAGAAGAAAAGTCTTTTCTCTCAGTAATATGTGAAGTTACAAAGTCAGCACTGGGAAAGACACTTAAATATAATCCTAGGCTTGGATTCAAATGCCAGCATTGGTGCTAACTAGTTATGTGACTCTGGACAACAAATTTCTTTACCTCTCTGAACCTCAATATTCTCATCAGTAAAAAACAGATAATTTCGTTTGCACTTCTGGCTGCTCAGATTTTTTGTGACTAAAACACTTGTTGAAACTTAAAGCTTTATATAAAAGTGAGCTATTACTCCTCCTTCTTCTTTTCCTGTTCCTCCTCTTCCTTTACTACTACTCTACTCTACTCCTATTCCTACTCCTACTTTATTCCTACTACTCTACTCCTACTACTCTACTCCTCTACTCTTACTCCTATTACTCTACTACCGCTATTGCTATTCTTGCTGTTAGTAGTAGACTCAAAGTGCAAGAAATCAGCATCAATGAACATCTTCTTTTGTGATACTAACGGAGTCCTGTTTCTGTTACTTCCCAGCAATCATGTAGATAAGGAATGACCAAGTAACACAGCCCTTTAGTTAAAGTAACATTCTTGGAGGATGACAGGAGTTTCGTTCTTCAGTAAAAAATCATTCGGCATTGGCAAGCTTACACAAACCAAAGTCAGAGAATCACTTTCTTTGCTCAGAGTCTGGTAGGCATATGGGGAAACAGATAGTTGAACTATCTGCTGTCACCCAGAGACTCCTTTTACTGTTCCTGAGATAAATTGATTTGTTTGACAAAGAAAGTTTAGTGAGAAAAAAATAGCTTTATTAGAAGCAGTGAAGAAATAACCTATTACAGGATGAAGATAGTAGAAAGGGAGGGAATGAAACACCCTAACCATAAGCCTTTATTCTTCATTCAAGAATGTATTATCATTCTCTTTCTATAAAAAAATAAAGGTTCTGACTTCAACTTCTAGTCTTTACCCCTTCCCTCCACAGTCTTTTTTTAAGTAATCACTGCTTAAATATATCTAAGAAGACAAATGGAAGCTGTATTCATTCTAGTTCTTGGTATTAGGTTGTGGAATATTTTAAATTTGAGTCAAGTTTTTGGAGTTATGATTCTTTTTAGATAGGCTACTGTTATTTTTTTTTTTTTAAGATTGGGTCTCACCATCTCACCTAGGCTAACAGTGCAGGATTCAGTCATATTACCATTCCTAGCCTGGGAATTTTGATCTACTTTGTTTCCCGTCTGGGCCAGATTGACCCTCCTTAGGAGACCTGATGACCTCTCACTCTGGGGGCTCACCATATTAATGTCAAACTTAATGTAGATACCCAGCTTAACCAGCAACAGAGTAGAACTCAAGAGATGGGCCAACCTCAGCCTACTCAGTAGCAGGGATCACAGGCCTGGGTCACCATACCCATCAGCTTCTGTTATTTTGAAAGAGTGATGTAATTTCATATTATCTGGCCAAAAACAATTACTATGTTCAGAGTTTGGCATTTTCCTTATATGCTTTACCTAAAAATTCCCAATTTTTTTCAGTATATTTACAGTCAGGTGATGCAGACTTTGTTACATGCTGTTCCATGTGGTTCCAGTTCTCCTCAAGCTCTGTCCTAATCTCTGTAAATTAATTTCACTACAAATGAAAGCTAATTCAATTATCAGACATTATGATTTAATAGTCATACTAAGGGGGAATAGGCCTTTAACGAGAATTTGACAAAACATAGTAATAGAGTTTTTGTTGATTCCTTTCTGATCAAGTCCAATGAAATGAAAAGCATTTTTGAGTTGGAGAAGATCATATGTGTAATCTAGTCTGATTCCTTCATTTTATAAAAGAGGAAAGTGAGGCTCAGAAAGGTAAACTAGCCTGGCCTGAGTCACAAGAAGCACTAGGGTCAGGACTTGAGTCTAGGTCTTCCATTCTGTTCTGATGTCAACCACACTGTCTGAGGTGTGAAGGATAAGTTCGTGCATACATACATATAAACCTATATATATATATATATACACACACACACACACACACACACACACACATACACACACACACATACACACGTGCCTATATACATACATACATACCCATATATATACATAGATATACTGATATAGGTGTTATAGGATTTATCCAACATCTATCTTATATGTATATATGTATGCATGTATGTATACCTCTCCCTTTTTCTCTCCCTCTCTCTTTACCCTTCCTTCCCTTCCTCCTTCTCCCTCTCCCTTTCTCCTTTTTTCTCTCTCTCTCTTTCCTGCTCCCTTTCTCTGTCTCTCTCCCTCTCTTCTTCTTTCTCCCTCTCTCTCTCTCTACTCTCTCTATACATATATGCAACGATGTTGCAGAAGTTATCTAAAAAATTGCAAAAGAAAAAAAAAGGCACAACAAATGATCCTATATCTCTAAATGTTCCAAGTATGAATTTATAAGGGGATACGTCTGAAAGAGTCTTTTATTATAGTTTGGCCAGTGATAAATAGGGCAGCTGCTAAGAACTAATCTAGAAAAGGGGCATTTTGTAATTGAAATACTCTTCAAAAATCATCTTGAACCAGCTGTGGGTACCACAGTGGCTTTCCAAGACTGATCTATGGACTTTGAATTATCACAGGATTGAAATACTGCAATTAGTTTGGTGTAAAGCATAACCTTGGGAAAGGCCAGAAAATGTGGTGTTGCTCTTGGCAGGTTTTCATTGTATTTGGCCCACTAGCATTTCACCATTCCGACTTGTGCAAACAAGCACAGCAGTAAAGGGGTCCGCTGGAACCCTTCATGTTATAGATTAAGTGCATAGAGCTACTTCGGGCTGTGCCTGAGGCCTCCATCTCACTGTGGGAGTTATTCATATCCTTTGGAAAATGCTGTTGATAATTAGTGCTTTGTATGGCAGTGAGCTCACTCTATTACACAAGATTAGTGCCGTACTAAAGAGCTGGCTAGTGTCTGTGGCCAGATCGTCTGTCCTGCACAGGGAGCTGCCAGCTAGGAAAATAATGGCATATTGCCACTTTAACAACCGTCAGGAGACCCCAAGATAGTTTTTCTTCCTTTCAGCTTGGAGCTGTTATGCTTGATGTTTGTAATACTGGACGTTGGGTTGCTAGTGTTAGGTGGTGACCTCCAAACAAAAGTTTCTTTCTCCTTTCAAAGAAAGTGCTCTCTTTTTCCCTTCGGTTGTTAGTGAATCAGAGTGTTCAACTAAAAGACAACAGAAAAACTATAACCTCCCTTAAAGAAAAAAAAATAATCTTTTTCAATGAACACAGGGATCAGAAGAGACTAGAGCTGCCTCATGGGGAGGCCAGTTGTCTGCGCAAGTTAAATAAAACAAACAAAAAAGTACCATAGGCCGACTGCAAACAACATGCCTATTGTGCAATGGTTATAGCCATCTTGGGAGAAAGGGAATTAAAACTCACTAAATATTTTGATTTCAGCCATAAGTAGTCGTTATAACCCCCTTGAAGATAACCATTTGACCTGTATTACATTCAAAATCCTGGAGGTAGCCTGGAGTTATTATTCAAACTACCTTGTTTAATGGTAGAGGTATGGTCTTATCATAGGATGTTTCAAGCTAGAAAAAAGTGTTCTTAGAAAAAAAAAACCATTCTGCTTAAATTTTACTTTTCTGTCGTAGAGGTTGTCTCATTCCTATGGGGTTCTATTCTGTTTGGATTTAGACTCAAGCACCCATCATATAAAAATGGCAAAATTGGTAGTATGTGATAGCACTCAAAGCTGTGATTTTGAAATTGAGGGTTCCTATCTTTGTATCATTTTGAATAGTTTCTTGACCAAACTGATCAAGATTTACATAAAAGGAAACTAGCCGCAAGTTAGACTTAAGAATATAGCTTTACTTAGAAGGCTATTTCAATTGAAAAGAAGAAATGTTTGACTTTTTAACAAGATGGAAATAAGGAAGTAAGTTGCTGAGGAAATTCACTAACATTTTAATCAGAAATAAAGGAGAATTACACCATGACTCCATGGACTGAATTTCATGTGACCAAAAATTTTGCTAAATTGTTTTGCTTACAATCCATGTGTCAAACTTGGAGAACTAGAGATTCACTCCCAGTATTTCCTCACACTCTACCAGTCATCAGTTGAAAGTTCCAGGCTATAGGTAATATGGAACTCTTTTGTTCATCCACTTTGGCCGTGGGCACTGATCAATATCTTAATATTTTCTCTTTGTCCTAATTTCTTTGTGACTAGCAAGGTGATCCAGAGGCTGGCTAGCAGCTTGATCCTAATGATGGATAGACATCACCACCTAGTGGCCATACTACAATTTACCGTGCCTGCGAATTTTAACTGCTTATTATACTGCCTTTTTGCTGCCTGATTCTGTCTGGTTCATATTGTTCTGGAGAAAATTCTCATGAGTTAAGCTGCTTTTGAATCAGGTTATGACATCTCCATATGTATTCTCAACATCATTATAAATCTAAACATTTGGTATGAAGCCAGAAGATTTATTGAATATGTGTTGAAATCAGTTAAGTGTTGTCAATTGTTTGACAAAACCTCAGCAACTGAGGAAAATTTAAGCTGTAACTTTCTTATCCCTTGAACTCAGACACTGAAATAGGATACAGTGAAAAGTTTTCCTTGGCCAGATTCCTTGACAGGCTAGGTGAACCTGGAGGGCTTGGTGGTTTTATCGTGAAGGTTATTCAAAGCGTTATAAATGAATACAGCTATGGTATGGTGAGAGAAACAAGGGAAAACATCAATAACTGGGCCATTCTTTTCAAAGGAAAACAACAGATAGAATTTAAACTATGGCTCAAAACCAGCTAATAATGGCCAGGATTGCCAGGAGCTTGGCACATATTATCTCATTTGATCTCCTAACAACCCTAGGAGATAGATGCTTGTATTATCCTGATTTTAGAGATGTGGAAACTGATCCTACTTAGGAGAGGTCAAGCGACTTGCTTAGAGTCACACAGAATTTTAGTGTCAGGTCTTCCTGACTCCAAGTCTAAGGCTCTGTCCACTTCACCACCCAGCTGATTACATAAATATTATTAATTATATATCCAATATGCTTATTTCACCAGATACATGTACTAACTACCTATATGATATCAGAGAAGTCACATCAGGGTCTCAGTTTCCTCATCTGTAAAACTGGCATCTTGTTCTAGATTTCTTCTGTAGCCCCTTCCAGTTCTAGGCTTAGTAGAGTATAATCTATAAGCCTTCCTGATCCTATTTGCTAGTATAATATATTAATATCCTACCATTTGTAATGATTAACTATTTAATGAAATCTTTTCTCAGTTCTAAAATATATGGTGCTTAGCTAGCCATTCAAGGAAAATGCCATGTTAATGCATACATGTGACGTGCACCTACAGCTTTCTTTAAAAAACAAACCAAAAAAAGCTCCCAAAGATTATTTTGCTGGAATTCAAATCTGCATCTCATTTCAATTCTTTTGGATTACTTTACATGAAGAACACAGATCTATCAAGTATCAACACTGGTGGTCTTATAATGCCAAACGATTTATCATTATTTCTCATATTCAGTATTTTATTTATTTTTGAAGTCATTTGTTGTTTGTGGAAGTTCATTTAGCCAGCTGGCCCTCAGAAATATTTTATGCCACTGGAGAATGGTAAACCCTTCTCTTTGGAACTCTAAATGTTTATTTAATTGATGTGGTAGCAATTCCATCCCTTCATTATACTTTGAAGAAAGTATATAAGTTAGTAAGGGTATGTTAGATTTCCTCTTAAAGTATTTCTCCTCTCTGGATTAGGGTGAATATCACTGATTTTATATATCTCCAAATCTAACATTCCTACCCCTATCTCTTATCCTTATCTCTATCTAGATATAACAAACATTTATTAAGCACCTACTACGTGTCAGTTGTTGTAGCTGTTGTTGTTGTTCAGTTACTTTCGGTTGTGTCTGATTCTTCATGACCCCATTTGGGGTTTTCTTGGCAAATATATTGGTGGGGTTTGCCATTTCCTTCTCCAACTATGCTAAATGATGGGGACATAAAATAAGGGGAAAAAACTATTCCTGTTATCAAGGAGACTTAGAATTGAATGGATATAGATATTTGTTGTTGTTCAGTCATGTCTGACTCTTTGTGACCCCATTTGGGGTCTTCTTGGCAAAGAAACTGGAGTGGTTTGACATTTCCTTCTTCAGCTATTTTATAGATGAGGGAAACTGAGACAAACAGGGTTAAGTGACTTGCCCAAGGTCACATAGCTAGGAAGTATCTGAGACCAGATTTAAACTCAAGAAGATGAGTATTCCTAATTTCAGGCCTATAACTATCCACCGCAACACCTACCTGCCCTGGATATAGATATAGAACTGTGTAAAAATACATACACACATACATATATTTATCTGTGTATAAGTATACATAAATCTGCCTCTATATATTTGTATCTATCAATGTGTATACTTGTATGTGTGTGTATATATATATATGCACATACCTTCATACACATATATATCTATATCTATCTATCTATCTATATAGATAGACATATACATATATTCCACTTAATTCAATTTAGCAAACAGTTATTAAATACCTACTGTTTGCAAGGTATGTAATGGAGCATGTGTTGGTATCCATGAAATGTCAGGAAATGTCTAGAAACCCTGAGAACATGTTGGGTTGGTCCCCCACAGAGGATGTTTAGGAAGATATGATCAAAAGCTGTGTCAGATAAGAGCCTAGGGATGGGTTAGGACCTATATCACTGGTGAAAGGAGCTACATTGGTGAGATGACAGATCCATCAAAATAACGAGAAATGTGGGAGGTGCTTTTTAACGCAAAGTTTTCAAGTTTTCTGACAAGCTCCTAAAAGACAATGTCTCTCAGTAGTAACCTTTTTCATTTGTACTCTACCTATCTCAGACACTGCATCCTATAAAAAGCAATTTCCCATATTTTTGTTGTTTTTTTTTTTCAGTTTTACCTACCTCTTTGTTGTACCTTTTGGGGTTTCTTGGCAAAGATACTGGAGTGGTTTGCCATTTTCTTCTGCAGCTCATTTTACAGATATGAATTAAAGCAACCAGAGTTAAGTGACTTCACCAGGGTCAAACAGCTACTAAGTGTCTGAGGCTGGATTTGAACTCAGGAAGATGAATCTTCCTGACTCCAGGTCACACACCACCTAACTGCCCCATTTCTCCCATAATTCCATTACATAAGGAATTCTCTGAGCCAAATGGGTTTTCATATTGACTTGCATTTAGAAAGGCAAAAAAAAAAAAGGAATACCTTTCCCTATAGGCTTGCATTAGCAGAAAATGCTTGATCCTTGTCTTAAATGACCTTCTTTCAATAAGTTTTTAAATAAAAAAGTTAAGGCTAGCTACTAATTTATTTGTGGTGGACCATTTCTTTGTCTTAATAGTAGAGTCATGGGCCTTTGCACAATGAAAAAGTCACCTGATTAAATTCTCTTTCCACTTCAGTTGTTTTGTTGAAGTTCATCCCACAGGTTGCCTTTTGACGATGCTGGAATTTAAAAATCCTGGACATTTATCACAACAGTCCACTCGTGTGTATTTCAGAGATAAAAGAATGATTAGTAACTGAATGGCAACAGAAATCTGGGAGGATGAGCAAGCACACATTCACCTTGATAGAATACAAACACAGTCTGGCTTTAGCAGGTTATTCATTAGCTTTAGGAGTAGAGCTCACATATTGATTGCATGAAGATACTCCAAAGGAAAAGTCGAAATGTTCTTTGTTAGAGATGGCACTTCCGAGTGAGAAGAATTAGCTATCATTTCTCTTATGATGGTTATATGTTTTTCTTGGCATCTGATCTCCTTTCTCAGAGAAGAGTTCTCTTCAAAGTATCTCTTGAACAATGTTATTTGGTATAAAAATGCTTTCTGTAGTGGATGAACCTTCTTGATTATTGTTGCCTTTTATGTTAATGGGAAACTCAAGTGTATTATTTCTGTTTTCTTCGAAGCAAAGAACAGGTCCTGTGGAATAAGAAAGTAGAAACATTTGTCAAGTTTAAGACTGGCTTTGATGATAGCTAGCTTGAGTCTGGTTCGAGTTTTTTAGAATGAGAATTGGTAATAATTTCCCTGGTTTATAGAGACAGGGAGAATTCACATGAAGATATAACTATAGAGCAGAGCTATTGGATTTGGGCCACTGTTTCTTGGATCCCTTTATGGATTTGGCAACCGATCTTTTTGGACAGACATGGGTGAGGGAGCAGAGTGGTGGAAATGAATAGTGACTGAAACCAGTTTAGCTGAAATAATCATCTTTTTGGAATCAGTATATTTTTTGCAGAGGTTGATAGAGGGCTATGTTTGAAGTTAGAAGACCTGGGTTCAAGTCCTACATCTTACATACACTAGCTGTAAGATTATAGGCAAGTCATTTGCCTATTAGTGCCCCAGACAATTCTCTAAGGCTGCAAACTACAGATGAGTCAGAATAGAGAAAATTTCCCTATACTGATAAAATTACACTCCTAGATAAATAAATAAAATATTTTTACTTAAATTGAATTCAGTTTAATGAACATTTATAACTTACTATGTACAGGGCACTGTGCTAGACACTAGAGGAGACACAAATTTTAGATAAGACATAGTTCTTTTCTTCATGGAATTTACAGTCTAATGTAGTGGGTGGGTAAGAGAATGAGACATTGATCTGTAACTTTAATACATAGTCATACATGATATGCATATTAGAGAGATACAGAAAAAAAGTGACATGTGAGGTCTGAGGGGAAGATTATGACTCACCACGGTAGATGGAGGGATCAGGTAAGGTTTTGTGTCCAGCTTGGGTTGGACTTAAAAAGCTATGGGGAAAAAAAATGCGGAAAAGAGAAGGAAAGCCTTGGATGAATCCAAGGTTTTGTGTCGTGTAGCCTAGTTTTTATGTTATCCTAGAGGCAATAGGGAGCCAATGAAGTTCTTTAGAGAAGAGAAAAGATGTGGCCAGACCTATGGCTTTTTTTTTTTGTTTAGGCAATTGGGGTTAAGTGACTTCACCAGGGTCAAACAGCTACTAAGTGTCTGAGGTCAGATTTGAACTCAGGTCCTCTTGACTTCAGGGCCGGCACTCTATACACTGTGCCACCTAGCTGCTCCCTATGGCTTTTTTTCAGGCATGGAAGTGAGAAAGCACAGTATGTTTGGGAGGGTAGTATAGAGTTTAGTTTGGCTATAAGCTAAAGCAAGTGGCAGTGAGACAAAGTAGGAAAGGGGGCGTTATGTCAGATTGTGGAAGTCTTGGGAAACCAGGAAAAGGAATTTGATCACTTAGTAGAGTATAATGAACACCTGAAGTTTTTAAGCAGAAAGAAATGAGACCTGATCAGTGAATAAGGATGATTAATCCAGTGATATATAAGCTTAATGATCATAAAATAAAATATATTTTTTAGGCAACAATTAGTAGTTACAAACACATTTATGTTAACATTTATACACACATTCAGACATACACACACGAGTCAATTCTTGATAATTTGCATGTGGGTTATTTAGTTTGATTTTTACCAAATTATTAATCTAAATTTAGTTTTCTCCTATTAAACACTTTTGGGATTACTCTCCCATCCATTCTTTGGATGGAACTGAAACTATTTGTACTTGTGTTGTATTTTTGTTGATTTTGGATTAAAGGGACCATTCTTTCCTCCATCTCTGGTCAAAATAGATAACAGAATTAACTGTATATTTTAGGTTTCATTTTGTGTGTATGATTATAAATCTAATCTTCATTTTCCCTTTGGGAGGAGAAGCTTGAGGGCTTAATATACACCAGGCATGGCCAGTAAGCAGCTGGTTAAACAGAAGGAATGACCACTGCTACTTTATCAGGACTCTAAACCCCCCGACATGCAGCATGTGTAAATGCTTTGGAATTATTGTGAACATGTCCATGAAGCTTGAGAAGAGGGAGTGGATCCATATAATACCCTCTGGAGAAAACTTTTGGCTCTGTTCCCATGGGAGTAGAGATTCTTCTTGGAGAACTGCTGATTGTTTCCAGTCAATCATTTCTCTACCAAGGGAAGAGACAAATACAACAAGGTGGTGGAGGAGTTCTGGTCTACTCTGTCCAGAAACACATGTTCTCTGAAACAAAGGGCAAAAATAATGTAATTTGTAGATTATGAGTTAGTCGGCTGGCTCAGACAATGATCATTGGTTCTTTCCTCAAACAAACTCTGTGATGTAGGTGGTACAGATGTTATGATCCCTATTTTAGTCTAGTTTCTGATGTGAATTAATTTTATTTCAGTACTTATATACATAAATGGTCATGTTTTAATCTGTGTGGGTTCTTCCTTTAATGAGATAGATCATAATCCTTCCATGCTGAGGCAGATGATTTAATGCCATGGCCAAAGATTGCCTGTACCCTTCCCTGTGATAAGCTTCTCTCATCTTTATACAATAGACATGTCATCCATCCTATCCTAGACCTCTTACTTTGGTAGGATCTTGCAGAGATTCCATAATGCTAGTAGAGTCTTTTAGAACCCAAGGCTACTAGCATACCATCGGGGCAGAATTTTAGCAGTAGACTCATTTTAATCATAAAAATAGGTTCTGTGATTCTAAGACATATATTAGTATTATATATACACATGCATATATAATATATATATATGTATATATATATTTATTTATTCTCCTCATAAGTAGCATTAATGAAGCATTAATCGGGTAGAGACAAAGGCACTCATTTGCTTAGATACCCAGGACTTCCAAGGCTCCACGCTTGGCAGTGCTGCTGAGACAAGTTAAAGCAACCTAGCCAAGATAAATCTGTGCAGTGATGTTGCTCTCTGATAGGAGGCAACAACAGTGTGACATGCCTGTGGATATCAGGCATTCTTGTAAAAACCACAAAGTTGAGATTTGGTCTTGCACCACTAGGCCACAGTTCTGTTAAATAACAACCCAGAACACAAGTTTTAAATCAGCTCTCAGTGCCAAGAATAATTCCCAGCAAAGGTTATTAAATCTTTAGCCAGAGGCCTGAACTGGACCTGCTTTATTCTTGAAAATCAAGCAATGGAGGAGTGATATAGCTAAGTACGTTTCACCATGAAAATGAGATCTTTGTGGTTCAAGATAGGAAAATTCTTCTTCCCAAAACATGACAGTTAATTGAGTTTGCTAACTAGATGCCACATCCACTGAATGCATGTTCTAAGAAAAGATCATAAGGGAAATATATATATATATATATATATATAGATAGATAGATATATCTCTATATCTCTATCTATCTCTATCTATCTATCTATCTATCTATCTATCTATCTATCTATCTATCT
>NW_020954552.1:14023285-14057719 GCF_900497805.2 Vombatus ursinus | reverse complement strand
TCTATCTATCTATCTATCTATCTATCTATCTATCTATCTATCTATCTATCTATCTATGTAACCTTCCTAATAGTTTCATCTATTATCAGGGAGATTTTGTGGTTCATTTCTTCTAGAATGTGTATAAAAAGGCCACTAGGAGGTAGTTCTATGGTGATGGAGAAGTACTCAACTTAAAAGGTAATTTACTAGTCTGCAATAGGCTCCGAGTTTTCAAATAAAATATAAGTATTGTGGGAATGATACGTCTTTGACCAGAGAATGGATTAATAATGGGTTTTATACTCAGTCTTTATATAAACTCCTTCTGATTTGGTCTTTACTTCTATATTGCTCTAACTTCTTTTGCTAATGATAAGATGGTAACATACCAGGAAATGGTTATATATAGTTTTTTCCACCTTTAAAAAATTTGTCATTATTTTTCTCAACTTTTTTTTAAAGGAGAAAAACTAAAAGCAAAGGCTGAGGGTTGTGGTTGGGATTGAAGGAGGAAGGGTAAGCACAGCAAAAGAAAATAGAATTAAAAGGTAACAATAGTTAGTGTGAACATTGGTTTCTGCTGAGTGAAGAGATGTTGATCAGAGATTACTTTCTCTTGGGCCTTTCCTTGTGGCAGCCTGGGAGGTAAGACAGGGGTTCCCTAACATCTGCCATTACAAGGAGTGGGAAGGAGGGGACAAAAGAGTTCTATATTGGCAGTGTGATGCTAGGGTTAAATATTCCCAGGCCTTGGGGAAGTGGGGAGGATAGAGTGGAAGGACTGACTACAGAGGAGAACAAAACACTCATCCTTCCTGGAGTATTTGCCCAAACCTGTGTTTCCAAAGAGATTCCTTCTTGCTTCTGGACATTTATATCATCTTTTGAAGATTGTCTTCACAATATTGGGAATCATTTGTCTCTGGCTTGAGTGTATGATTTGAGTGAAGTACTTTTGCTTCATTAAAAACGAAGGAGAGCAGAGAGAAGGAGAGAAGAGGAGAGAGAGACAGAAAGACAGAAAGAAAGATGCACAGTCTTTTGGGAAGCAGTGGTGGGGGATGAGTTACCAAATACCTTGGCTTCCTTATTCCTCTAAGAGGAATAATAAGCAATTTCAAATGGCCGACTTGTTTTGTGATGCAAGACAGGCATATTAGCAAAAGAAGTCACAGGAGCCAATATTTCTTGATTTCAGATCCAATCTTTTCCCTTAAAGAGTCAGTCTGCCCTCACTAACACAACCAATCATATAACTTCAAAAAAATCCCAATAGTATTTATGCATTCATCATTTTCAAAGAGTGACATTTTTAAGCTGACAGTTGCCTTTGATTCAGTATTTAGTCTAAACCACACATTGACACACATGGATAATGTTTATATAAGAAGACAAAAGCAATACTAACATGGTATGAGGTGGTAGGCAAGGATGGTTATCAAAAACATAAGCCTTTCCCTGTATCACATTTTATAAATAATTTGGGTGAGTTGAGTGTCCAATGCAACAACCTTCCTTTGATGAAGGCACAAAGAAAATTAAGTGAAAATTCATATTTTCTTATAACTTATGTATATGTGAGAAAGGCAGCATGGTGGTGTGGACATAGAGCTGGCCTCAAAGTCAAGAAGATCTGGGTTCGAATTCTGTTTTCAACAAATAATGATTGTGATACTGAGCAAGTCACTTAACTCTCAGTGTCCCTTGGCAGCTCTCAGACTCTAAAGAGGGAGTTTCTTTTCTGGCAATTCTCTACACTAATGATATCACATTTTCAGACCAAAAATAAATGTGTTTATAAACTTGCGCTGACTCAGAATTTTAGAGTTGGGAACAGACCTTTGAGGACATTTAAATCAAATCAAACATCCTCATGTTTAAAGCAAGAAACTTGAGGGATGGAATAAAGGTCATACAATTAGTTACTTTCAGAGCAGCAACAAGAAACCAGGTCTCCTAAGTGACTACACCTCTTTTAGAAACAGCTGTATGAGCTAGTACGTTTTAAAGGAATACTGATAAATGGAACTATTTAGTATGATTTTACGTAGGTATACATATATGTAAAAACACATTATATATATGTAAAACTATACTATGCATACTTCTATTTATATATAAATATTTATTTATATTATCTATTATACTCCTCCCTATATCTATATCCATCTGTGTCAAATGGTGACTTTCTGTAGGGCAGGGTGGGGAGGGAGGGAGGGAAACAGTTCAGAACTAAAAATGTAATAAAAATAAATAAAATTTAAATATAAAGGAATCATGCTTTTAAGTGGTATGGAAGCTGTGGTATACAATGCTGACCATCAGAACTGAAAGGTAAAAAAATTGACTATGAGGATATGTATTAGTGGCCAAATGTTTGGTATTATATAGATAAAAAGCTGGATGAATTACTGAATTTTTCAGTTGCCATCAAGATATATGGCATCATGTCAACAACCAGAATCAAGATTTTCACTTGGATGTGCTGATCACTGCCAATTTTTCTTAAAGTTGATGATTACTGCATCATTCATAGTGGTTACTTGTTAGTGAAACTTCTGTTTATGACATCAATGCATCAACCTTCCTTTGATGAAGGCACACAGAAAATTAAGCCAGAATTCAGCATAGTTCCAAGAGTACTTCCCATAAAAACAAATGGTTCTAAAGTGCTTCTAGAAGAACAAGAATCAAAAATATTCTGACTGAGTTAAAATCAAAAGGCGAGAAAAGATTAAACATGGCACTTTCAGGCAACTGGGAATCAACTTCAACCAGGTCTCCAGGAAACGAGACATAACATGTGCATGAACAGCAATAATTATAGATTCTAAAGAAATTCCACATATAATAACAAATATCCCTGAAGACAAGGAATTTTATTACAGGAGCATATAAACTTGGTGAACAGGCAGTTTGGGGGATATTATGTATATTTTCCATTAAATATCCAAAGTTCTTTTTCTTCAACACTTCTACATCAATTTATGATGAATAGGCCTTTAGAGGCAGCATGATGTAGTGGAAACAGTCCTGGACTTGACATCAGAAGAAGTAGGTTCCAGCCCTGACTCTGCTACCTACCAGCTATGTGATCTAGGGCAACTCTTTTAACCCCTCTGAGCCTCAACTTTAACATCTGTGAAGTGGGGTTAATAATTCTTGCACCATTTTTTCCATAGCGTTATTGTAAGGATCTGATGAACCAATGTACATGAAAACATATTGTAGCCACAAAGTGCTACAGAATTATAAGCAATTACTCTTACATGTTCTATTGAATATCTGAATACATTCTATTTCAGATGTGTTCGAGTTTCTTAAAGGAGTTAAGTATCCTTAGGCTGTTAAGTCACTTTTTTTCTCTACTTTTACAGCAATATGAGAATTGGAGACCAAATCAACCAGACAGCTTTTTTTCTTCTGGAGAAGACTGTGTAGTAATAATTTGGCATGAGAATGGTCAGTGGAATGATGTCCCATGCAATTACCATCTCACTTATACCTGCAAGAAAGGAACAGGTAATTCTCTCGCCATGAAAAAAATATATTTTGAATTAATGTGCATTTGAATTGTCATGCAACTGGAGAGAAAATTAACCACTTTTTCAGGGCTCTATGAAAATTGCATAATAGCTGGGAAACTACTCCATCCTCAAATGCTTTACTTCACTCTTCTGATACTCAGGCAGAACTTACTTTTAAACTCATTTGTCACTCTGGCTTCTTTAATTCTCATATTTATTCTGAATGATGGATCATTTCCATAGTAGAAATGCTGCCCAGTCATATTTGTTTTTCATAAAAAAACCCTTGGGAGCATATTGTAAAGCATTCATCAAACTTGTTCTCATTGTGGTTTTTTATTATGGTGGGACTAGAATTAGTCTTAGACCTTTTATGAAGGGTGGAGCAAATTAGACCAACTAAACTTTTTTGTTAAGTACGGTATTATCCTGTCATACAAATGTGGCAGCCAGATATTCCTTCTGAGTATTGCAATCCAATGATTATGCAATTGGGGGGAGACAAGGATACAGCTACTTTGGTGCTTGGACTTCTTCTGTTCAAGCTTCCATTGGAAGTTTCATGCAGCAGATAAGAAAGTGTTACAAGGCTTTACTTGACCTGTGATTCTTGGAGGAGCCACCTTCCCTCTCCTTTCTGATAAATTGTTCTTCTACTCACTTCTTTGCTAAGCAGTATCTACTGTGTATGTGTATAGGTATTTCTGTATATGTGTGTCCCTTTAGGGAAGGGAGGCCCTGGGGGCTGTGGTAGAAGCCAGAAGTGAATATGAGGGAACCACTGCCACACTGGGACTGAGGGAATTTGCTCCTTTTCACTTGTTCTCTCTTCTTTGTTTGATATACTCATTTCGAGCAAACATTCAATCAAAATGCAATGAAAATAAGCTATTTTTTATCTGAAGATAGACACATTACGAAAGTACAGGTAACAAATAAGATTTAATGGCAAGGGGCAACTCTGTGACACAGTGGATAGAGTGCTGGGCCTGGCGTCAGGAAGACTCATCATCCTGAGTTCAAATCTGACCTCAGATGCTTGCTAACTGTGTGACCCTGGGCAAGTCCCTTAACCCTGTTTGCCTCAGTTTCCTCATCTTTTAAATGAGCTGGAGAAGGAAATGGCAAACCACTCCAGTATCTCTTCCAAGAAAGCCCCAAATGGGGTCACCAAGAGTCAGACACAAGTGAAAATGACTGAACAACAGCAAAACGGCAAGAGATGCCAGTTCTTCAGGCAGTGGTGAGGCAGGTCACTCCTTAAGAGCGTCAACGAGCCAGACAAAGCTCCAACTTGTTGTGTTTATCACTCAGTTCAGAGCAGTAGCACTCTTCCCTTAGAAGCCATAGCTGGCTTCCATCCCTTCCCTCTCCTGTCCCAAAGTTCCTGTCAAAGCTCCCCTTAACTCTCATATCCCATGATCCTTCAGTGCCTCCTTCCAACTGGGAAACATTACACTCCTCTTCAGCATCCTGGTCTATGCAGGGCTACATCCATTTATGTATGTGTGTATATGTGTATATGTATATATAGAGATAGTAGAGAGTAGTAAATGAACTTTTGGGCTTGGAGTCAGGAAGACCTGAGTTCAAGTCCAGCCTCAGACACACTCAGTCACACTAGCTGTGTGACCCTGGGCAAGTTGTTTACCCTTGTTTGCCTTAATCCACTGGAGAAGGAAATGGCAAACCACTCGAGTATATTTGCCAAGAAAACCCCATATGGGGGCCCAAAGAATTGGACACGACTGAATGACTAAACAACAACAACAACAGGAAAAAGCTGATTAATTTAACAAAAGTTAATTCAAAAGTACTTGAAACTTATTTTCAAGCTAAGTGTTCAATTAGTTTTCACTGAATAATACAAATCCTGTTAGTTTAATAATTGTTTTATTTTGTTTTTCCTTTCCAGTCCCTTGAGTTTCAAATTAATAAGGCTTCTTTGTTGTGTACTACTATTGGCTAATATAGGTTGATGGTGGGTAGAATTTCCAAGTAAAAATGAGAAGTCATAACCAATGTTTATAGGCTTCCCTGTCCATTTTTTTTTCTTTTGGTTGACTCGGAATTTGAAAACTCTTTGTTTGAGGATTGTTATTTATTATGCTGACCAGTGTTCACTCTCTCCACTAAGGACAGAACAAGAGGAAATGGGGAATTAAATTGAAGCAGAAGGGATATTGATCAGAAATGAAAGAGGGCTTCCAGATTGTGAAGCTGTGGGCTTGTTTTATATTCTAAGTTCCTTGAGGGTGAGGACTATTATAGTTGAACCTGCTTTGTCTAGTACCATATGGAGGTGGGTATTAAATAAGGAACCCTCTGTCTTTGATGATGATGAGAGACAGCAATTAGCCTGGAACTGATTGCCCTTTAAAGTAAACTTTCTGTGGTCTGTCAAGAAAAACAGTAGCTCTACTCAGAAATGTGGTATCTTAATGCAGTGGAAAAACTACTGGGCTTGAAATCAAGAGAGCAGGGTTCAAATCCTAGCCATTTAAGCATACCAAAATCTCAATTTCCTCATGTAAAACATGCAAGTGAAAATACTGGCCCTATCTGGGTCACAAGGTAGTTGTGAGAAAAGTACTCTGGAAATCCTCAAGCACTGCACAAATATAAATTATTATTAGAAGTATTATGCTAAAAGAAATTCCATTGACTGCTGAATTCAACGTAATCCCACCTTTGGTTGTTCTGTTGGGCAGCAGTATGTTGACCTCTGCCATTTTTTGTCTTTCCCTTCCATTAGGAACAGTCTACAATATAAGTACAGGCCCAATACTTGTTTATTGGAAATGTTCTCAGAGTATTCCTATTTAGAGGATGAAATGAACTTGTATTAACATGGAGCCCTATGATCTTATAACAAAAACAGAAAGAAAAATTTTATAATTCGATTCAAATTAGCCTTATGGCATAGATTTCTGAATTCCAAATTGTTTCCTTAGTTACAGATTATTAGATTTGATGCCTTAAATCCTGAGATTAAATCATATGAAGTATAGTATTTAGAACTTATTTGAAAATGACTCTTATTTTTCTTTAGTTGCTTGCGGCCAACCCCCTGTTGTAGAAAATGCCAAGACCTTTGGAAAGATGAAACCTCGTTATGAAATCAACTCCCTGATTAGATACCACTGCAAAGATGGTTTCATTCAACGCCACCTTCCAACTATCCGGTGTCTAGGAAATGGAAGATGGGCGTTGCCTAAAATTACCTGCCAGAACCGTAAGTGGTCATTTAGAAAGAACGGACAGCCCTGCTTTAACAACTATTAACCACCCACAATATTCCACCTACGGTATCAGTAGTTTAAGGTACGGAGCAAGTAATATTGTTATGTTCTCTTTCTTTTTTTCCTTTCATATAGCATCCACATACCAAAGGACTTATTCTAAGAAACATTTAAAAAATTCCTCATCAGCCAAGGACAATTCAATAAATTCACCGAAACACTATCATCGCTGGAGCAGGAGGTGGCAGGACTCAAGGCGCTGATCCCTCAAATGGTGAACATGGATTTTCATCATTTCAGCCAAAGTCCTAACTTACTGTGCCTTTCCTATCACTTTTAGAAGTACTATCAGATTGTTCTGAAATTTGGATCAGCATCCAGTAACTTTGGGCCATGGTGCTCACAAAAAACATTTCAAATGAAAGTATTGGAATTTAACAGGAAAGTTTTAAAAAAGGGAAAAAAGGAAAAAAAAAGAAAAATGAGGTAAGGAAAAAAAAAAAACCCAACTATTTCCAGCCTATTCAATGTCTTTAGTTTTCTATATGCCTCCAGTGGGGACCATTTTATAATGTATACCAGCCTACTGTACTATTTAAACAGCTCAATTTCAGCACCAATGACAATGTAAATAAGATGATTTAATGTTGTTTTTAATCTTGTATATAAAATGAAAAGTCACACTAAGTTCAGGCATATTTAATGATGATTATATGGCCTCAGAGGTCTTTAATCATTGACTCAGCTGCTTTTATGTAGTTTGTTTAGGCTGGAAATGGTTTCAATTACTCTGTATATGTCAACAAGCCTGAGAATGGCTCTTACTGGACACAGCTAAGCAAGCCTGTAGGATGCTGCGCCACTCTCCGCCATAGGTGCAGCTTGCTTCCCCGTGAAGCGAGGGACAGTAGCACGTGAAGAGGAATCAAGGCTCAACTAGGGACTGCAACATGGAACATTTTTTTGGCTGCATTCTATCTTCATTACTCAACAAGAAAGGACTACAGAAAGGACTTTCCTATGGCCAAGAACATCTTTAGGGGTCAAAGTGCTAATTATTAACTCAACCAGGTTCACTTTCTAATGGTTTTCACAACACTAACTAGTTTCCAGTTACAGATTTCTGCATTTCAAATGGATACAAATCTGAGGCTTTTTTTTAAGGTTAAAAACAATAATAGCAACAACAGCAGCGACAATGATACACACACAGAGAAAATAATTTTGTATATATAACCATTTTTAATCTTTTATAAAATTATGAATGTTTATGTATGAATGCTGCAGCTGTGACGCATACATAAATAAATGAAGTAAGCCATACGGATTTAATTTATTGGATGTTATTTTCCCCCATGATCAGAAAATTGACCTAGTTTAGTGGTTACTTCTCAGTGTTAGTCCCCACATTTTCCCTCATCCAGTTTGGTTCCGTGTAATGTACGTGCTTCATCCCTGACAAAATAATGTGATGAATAAAGTGCATCATTTGTTTATTATGAAAAGAGTGAAAAATGTGTATAGCTTACAGAAGATGGCATTGTCCCAGTCTAAACAAGAAAAGTATACTTGGGAATAGTGTAGGCAATTCTTCATGTTAGATGGAGTGTGCGTAGGACTTCCTCCCTTATCCTTCCCCTTTCAGGCCACTCCCTTTAATCTGGGTAGTTAACTGCTGAAGGTGACTTAGAAATATCACCCACTAAATGTAACCTTTTAAAAAAAGACACCCTGTAATGGAAAAAAGGCAATGGGATCTTCCCCTCCTTTAGGGTACAAAGCCTGTGAGAAGAATAGAGAACAAATGCAAAGTTGAAGTAGGATAGTAATTCGAACAGTTGACCTCTCATTCAAGTACACCTGCCATGGCTTATAAGAAGGCACAGTGGCTACAATGATACATCGTCTTTAAGGAACTCCCACTGGCTGCTGCACTCAATGTAGTCACACCTTTGGGTGTTCTAGAAGGCAATACAACCAGTGTTGACCTGTATGTTTTCTTTTCTCTTCCATTACAATGCACATAATACTTTCCTATATTTATATTATAACTTGTATAGTGTATAATGTGAATGTCTGTTTTTTTGTGAATGAAATTCTAAAATCTTTGTAACTTTTATATCTACTTTTGTTTCACCAAAGAAACCTAAAAATCTTGTTTTGCTATACTGTGATTTGTCTTGTTCTTTCATGACTCTGAATCCAGTTGGGGGCCAATACCTTCGCAATGCATCGCCATTAAATCATTTCTAGAAGGTACTGATTAATTGACAGAGATTAATTAAATTCCCTTATGCAGGGAGTTGGGAAAGGGGGTGATTGCAGCTATATCCTTGATAATACAAAGCACAGTGAAGAGCTGAAATCCTTATGCAGGTATTTTCAGAACTTTCTCTGACATCCTTCCTCTTCTCCCCTCAGCACACATTTGTCTCAGTTTCACAAAGGGACAGCACAAGATACACACACTATAAGCAATCTTAATGTTCACTACATTTGGATTCTGCAGTACATAACATTCTTACTGTCAAGCTGAGACAATACAGTTCTGAGTATCCTGGCTGACCAATTAGGGTGAAGGTAATCAGTAGTCAATGATACAGGTCAACTTGCTAGGAGGAAACAAATTATGATCCGTAGGGTTTGTTTCTGGATTTCTTTTGACTCATTATCATTATTTATCACAGAGAAATAAAATCAAGAACATATTCTACAGGTGATTTAAAAAAATCTTGATCTATGATTTCATCAGTGTTCATCATAGTTCATCATTCAGCCCTCAGACACTTATTAGTTGTGTGACCCTGGACAAGTCAATTAACCCTGATTGTCTCCAAAACAAAACAAAACTCAAACCTCACAATATATTAACCACAGCATAAGGGAACCAAAGGGACAGAAAACCTTTCTCCAACTCTCAATTCCAGAGAGTTATCCCCGAAGAGATCTGATTTCTAAAAGTCTCCACATAAGACTTCATCTGATTTTGAGAACTGCCATTTGTCTAGGATGTAGTACTATTTAATGTCAGAGACCTCATTCAGACAATTCATTTCCTTTTTAGTCCTAGGTTTTTATGAATACTGATTGTGTGGAAATTTCCACCACTGATACAGATGACAATTCATATATACATATACATATTAGAGATTTGCCTGGAGCACCAAGATTAAATGATTTGCCCATACATAGACCACTAGTTAATGTCAGAGGCAGGGCTTGAACTGAGGTTGGCCCCCTATCCATTTATACCACACTGCCTTCTCTGCCAATAAATGATTGCTACTGAGGATAAAGGAGGAGAAGAAGGGAATAAGAATTGATATAGCACCTAAAATGTGCCAGGCACTGTGCTACTAAATGCTCTACAATTAGTATCTCATTTGCTCCTCACAACAATCCTATGAGGTAGGTGCTATAATTATTCCCATTTTATAGTTGAGGAAACTGAGGCAGAGATTAAGTGACTTGCCCAGGGTTATACAACTAATAAGTGTGTGAGGTCATATTAAACTCATGCCTTCCTGATGCCAGGGCCACTGTTCTGGCCACTGTTCCAACCACTGTGCCACTCAGCTGTGCCTCTATGCTGCTATAAAGGGAATTCAAATGTGTAAGCAGATTTTAAGAACTTGGCAATGGAAGGTGAAACAAAGCAAAACGTAAGCGTGAAAGCGGTTCTGATTTAAGTTCTCAGAGACAGGACTGATCTGGGCTCTTGTACACTGAGGGGAAAAGAGAGATGAAGGAGGACAAGACATTCAAGATAAAGATGAGAAAGTGCAGGGATCACCAGCACTTAAGAGGAGAAGGTGGAAGTAGATGAGAACCAATGGAAGTGTAAGTGCTGGTGAACGTGGTCACCGCATCATCGGTGACATCAAAGAAAGTGGATTGAGTGGGCAAGATGGTCACCATGAATACCTCTCCTATGGACCTCTTCAAAGAAAGGATCATAATGTGTTTCTGATTCTGGTCTATGATATTAACATCATAATTACAATGCTTCTAGAAGAAAAAGAGCAAAGGTTCAGCTCTAGGCACTCATAAAGGGACAGATATTTTTTCAGAGGTAGGGGAGGGCTATGATTTTGTGCTTGGACAATTGTTTTTGTAGTTCATATGTGTACCTTGAGATAAAATCAAAGAAACTAAAATAATAAAAGAGAAAATCAAGAAAAGATGGATTACTAATAAAATAATAAAGAAGAAAAATATATAAATAATATTTTATTAAAATAAAAAGAAAATCAAAATATGCTTGAATTTTTTTCTAAAACAAACCAA
Organism: Vombatus ursinus; assembly: GCF_900497805.2. Lineage (NCBI taxonomy): Eukaryota > Metazoa > Chordata > Mammalia > Diprotodontia > Vombatidae > Vombatus > Vombatus ursinus. Next base: position 14,046,681 of record NW_020954552.1, on the reverse strand, counting down.
GCTAAAATTGAAACTTGCAAGTTTACAAATGAATCATTTGCCTTATTTCCTCATCATTACTCGTCTCTCTATATTCAGAGCCCAATTGGGCAAGGAAAAAAGTGTCATAATAGTGTGAGAATGGTTATTGTTGAGGTATGTCCAGAATACATAGACTCTAGGTTTTTATTGGAACTTGATTCAGATGTCTGAGCTTGAGTCATGAAAACATTGATTTAGAGATGGAAGGGAGCTCTGAGGCCATTCAGTCCAGCTCCCTAAAGTCACAGCTCTGTGAGCTACAGCTTGCAGAGACTAATCAACTTTGCTAAGATCACAAAGTACCTATCAAAAAGGTAGGATTTGAACCCACAGTTTCTGACTCAAAAATCCAGTGTTCCAACCATTGCTCCCTCAACTGAGTCTTAGAAAATGTCCCAAATTTGCATTTCATCCAGTCATTTTAAAGGCCAAATCTCATAGTAGGTTGGGTGATGGATTCAAGTATTTTGTGACCAAAATCTGTTCACTAAACATCTGATCCCTGCACAAGACCAAATATAGAAGTGGTTATGTTTCAAATAATTCTACAAAGGCGGGGAGGTGGGGTGGTGATGGTAAAAGGTACGAGGTTATCCAAGGGAACTGAAGTAGCATTTTTTTTCTTAAAGCTGAAAAATGAAACAAAGTTTAAATGACATGAATTAAGAGGGGCTTTACTTGGAAGACTGAGTTTACAATGATTAAGAAAACACAATGGGGGCAGCTAGGTGGCACAGTGGATAGAGCACTGACCCTGGAGTCAGGAGGACCTGAGTTCAAATTCAGCCCTCAAGACACTTACTAGTTGTGTGACTCTGGACAAGTCAATTAACCCCGATTGTCTCCAAAACAAAACAAAACTCAAACCTCACAATATATTAACCACAGCAGAAGGGAACCAAAGGGACAGAAAACCTTTCTCCAACTCTCAACTCCAGAGAGTTATCCCAGAAGAGATCTGATTTCTAAAAGTTTCCACATAAGACTTCATCTGATTGTGAGAACTGCCATTTGTCTAGGATGTAGTACTATTTAATGGCAGAGACCTCATTCAGACAATTCATTTCCTTTTTAGTCCTAGGTTTTTATGAATTGTGTTGTGGGAAAAATGGAAGAAAAAAAGGGAAGTATTGTCAGTGAGGTAAAAACACTTCATAAATCACACATGATAGCTAGCATTTATTTGAGCTTTGCAAAATACTTTGCAAATTGTCTCATTTCATCCTCACAACCTTGGGAGGCAGGTGCTATTATTATTATTCCATTTTATGGATGAGGAAATGGAGGCAGACAGTGGTTAAGTGACTTGCCTAGAGTCACACAGCTAGCAAGTGTCTGCAGTAGGGTTTGAACTCATCTTCCTGACTCTAAGTCTCTACATACATAAGAAGTTAGAAAATTGATTACTAAAAATTTTGGATTTGACAATCTACTTAATATGCTTGATTTTAGATTCCCTTGCTCCATCAGAAAAAGGGGCCAACATTTCCTATGTTACTTAAAGACATAAAGTGAATTTAAAACTAATTGAAATCATTTTAGTTTAGAAAATTTCACCACATTCTTTGAGAAAATAATAGAATATCTGAAGGAAATGTCTTAAAATTGGTATTTGGGAATTGCTGACCTAAAAGATCTTTCAGAAGTACTGTTAGCTTTTGAAATTCTAGAACACAGTATTTTTATTTCATTTTTCTTTGTCTTTTATGAAACTATGATTGATCATGATGATATTCAAGGTAATCGATGGATTAAAAGCCTGTGAAGGATGAGTCATATGTACATTGGATTTGGAGTCAGAAGACTTGGGTTAAAATTCTTGTTCAGCCATTTATTTCTGTATGGCCTTGGGGAAGTCATTTAATGTATTTCCTCATTTATAAAATAAGAGGATTAACCTAGATGATCTTAGAGCCCTGGCTTTCCAAGACACAAGATGACTTAGCAGGCCCAGGGGACAAAGAGGTTTGGTTAGCTATAAAAACAATAAACAAGGGTGCAGGCAAACCTTTCCTTGAGTTGTTGTGTGTCTATTTCCGTTGGCCTTGCTTAGAGGGACATGTATCTGGGACTTTTTCACAAGATGTTAGACTCAAAAAAAGAAACCAGTGATCTCCCCACCTCCATCCTCCTAGCTGCAATGTCTAAGGCTCAGAAAGGATTATGTGCTTTCAGGAAAAAATAGCTGGTATTTGAACCCAGGTTTCTTGACTACAAGTATATCCATCACCCTTTTCCTTCTATATCATTATTCTTAATGTGAGATAAGAAGGTTACGATTTTGGCAGGAGAAGTCCATACTAACCTCAGAAAGATGAAAATGCTACCCTGAGAAAGGGAACAGACTAAAATAGTCCAAGCTAAAGGGAAACTCAGATTGGATTCAGAAAGAGGAGCCAAAAATATGCCATAAAAGAAATAGGTTTGGGATTTTGAGATGTTTTGGTTGTGAAATGAGAATTGGAGAGCAGAATGAGATACAACATAAAAGTTAGAGCATTTTGGGAGTGGAAATACTGGATAAGTAATCACTATAAAAAGAGGACAGTTTAAGTGGAAATATGAGAATCATGTGAAATATAATCACATTTTAGGAGACATAGGCTCGACTAAGAAAAATATCAGACAGACAACTGGGAGATCCAGGGTTAGACAAAAATTTTAAAAATAGACTTGGGACACACCTAAGTAATGACTGGGTCCACCCCAAGGCCTAAGGGAAAAGAGGGATGGGGTAAAGATGGATACTGGCAAAAGAGATGAAAGGTGCTGAGATCAAGCTCAAATCGATATGAGCCATAGCGTTGACACGAAAATAAGTCATGGCAGAGAACTGAGACCATCACCATCACAATGTTTATTTAGTGACTGATGGATTCATCACTTCTGAGCAAGCATTTAGTATAGTGAAGGATGATGTCACAGAATTTCAAAAGACTTTAAGTCTTTAGTTTCAATGCATAACACTTGCCAGCGTGCTGAGCTATGGTGTCAACTTGTCAGGTGGAAAGACAGGACCTCTGAGGCAGGATTCAAACCCAGGTCTTCTTGGGTTTGAATTCTCTATTTAATACCTTGCCTACCTGTCTCTCCTTAATTTTTAATGTTAGGTTAATGATGCTGATAGTACAACATTAAAACTAACTCACATAACTGCAACCTTCTCTCCTGCTCTTAGGAGGAATGCCATCTAGAATTTTCCATTCATCTAGATCGGGGCGGGGGAGGGGAACCTGTGACTCTCTAGGTCCTCCAGTGGGGCCCTTTGACTGAATCCAAACTTCACAGAGTGATTGTGGCCTCAAAGCCATAGGTTTCCTACCCCCGGTCTAGATCCTGGATACCATTTTGTGGGCCAGAAAAATGAGTGAACCAAGTCACAAAGTGAATGAACCAAAACTGAATGAACCAGGCCACAAAGAATTCAAAGAACTTTCTCTCTGGTTAATAATGGTGCCAACAGATAACATTTATGGCTCTAAGGTTTGCAAAGCACTTGCCATATTTTATCTCATTTGACCTTCACTATGACTCTACGAAACAGGTGCTATTATTATCATCATTTTATGGATGAGGAAACAGGATCAAAGAGGTGAAGTGATTTGCCTAGTGTCTGAGACAAGATTCAACTTAGGTCTCCTTGACTCCAAGTCCAGCGTTCTATCAGGTTTTGCTTACATTTAAACAAATAAACAAATCTGTCACATTCATCTGCTACCTAGATGAAAAAATTGATGTAAATAAGCCAAAACAATGACCACTGGCATTTCTATGACATCACAAGGATAAACAACAACAAAATACGCATGGAGTTTTTCTGTGTTGCATAGAGGGTTAATGTCAGAGCTACTTGATCAGTAGAAGAGAAGAAAATAGTTTATAATGTTATTCCATAACATGACTAAGGTAGGATTAAAAAATTACTTTAATTAAAAAAAAAGCTCATCCATAACAATAGGAGACTTAAAGCAGGATTCTTAGCGAAATGTGAACAAACCTCTATGCAACCATTTCATCTTGTTCAATTATTTGGGTGAAATTCTGGTTTTAGCATTTGATTTCTAAGCAAGTTCAAATCACAGTTTTGTTATAACATTCTATGTGTTCATGGACAGGCTTATATCATGTGTTCTAAGTATTCCTGACATAATAATGTTGGCTAGCAACTTAAGGTTTATAGGGTACTTTTACATATCTCATCTGATACCACAATTTTATGATGTAGGTTCCATTATTATCCATATTTTAGAGACGAGGAAGCTGAGGCTGAGAGAGATGAAGTGATTTCCCCAGCAGTCATACAGCTGGTGTCTGAGGCTGGATTCAAATCCAGGGCTTTCTCATTTCAAGTCCAGCACTATCCAATGGCCCACCTAGCTGGCTCCTGCGTTTATCAAGTAACCCAAGAAGAATGAATGGATCACATTGAAGCATTTAAATACCCACTTTCAAAGAGAAAGTCCTGTGAAAAGTTAGGATAAGGAGATATATACATTTGGTGGAGGGAGTAGATGTTCATTGATTAGTTGTTTTTGACTAGGAAGATGGACTAATTCTGCTTTGGTGTCCATACTTTTACCTCCCACTTCTATTAATAAGTATATTGCAAGGTGAAGAATGAAAGGGCCAGACTTGCCCTGAGAGGTCTAGTCTAAACACTCCCAGTTTTTAAAAAATACTACATTTAAATAAGACAGAAAACTTAAAAAGTCTATTTGTCTCCTCCCCACCCTCCCACCCCATCATCACCTCTCTATTACGCAATTATTATTGAGGACTATAATGATAGCCTCCTAACAGGGTGTCCTGTCCCCAATCTCTCCTTTCTACAATTCATCTTTCACCCAGCTGTCAAAGTTATCTTCTTAATGAGCAGGTTTAATAGTAACGCTAACATAGGACAACATTATGTTGTGTGTCCTGAGTATTCTTGACATTTACAATAATAGTTCAACAATCTTCAGTGGATTCATATCTCCTTGAAGATAAAATACTAACTCCTTAGCTTGGCATTTAAAGTCTACCACAGTATAGGTTCAATCTAACTTCTAAGTCTTATTTCATACTTCTTACCTTTACATGTTCAATCAACCAATCAATCTTAATATTAATTAGGTGCCTACTATGTGACAGGCACTGTGCTAAGCATTGGGGATAAAAACAGAGGCAAAAGGTAGTTCTTGCCTTCAAGGAGCTTACAATCGAATGGGGGAGACAACATGCAAAAAAATACAAAGCAAAAAATACAAAAAATACAAAGCAAGCTATATATATACACATATATAAATACATACACACATATACACATATACATACATGTGTATATATACATATATACACACACATATATATACATATATACACACACATATACATATATAGAGATATAGATATATAGATATATATGATGAATAGGAAATGTCAGCAGAGGTAAGGCATGGGAATTAAGAGAGAGTGGGGAAGGCTTCTTGTAGAAGAAAAATTTATTTGGCATTTCAAGGAAACCAGGAAGGTCAGTAGTCAAAGTGGAGAGGCCCATTCCTGGACAACCAGAGAAAATGCCTGAAGGGGAGAGATGAATGCCTTGTTTGTCACTTGATCAAAGAGTACAAGTCAGAGTAAAGAGTAGGAAGAATGGAAAGGTAGAATGGGACAAGGTTATAAAAGGTTTTGAATGCCAAACACACAATTTTGTATTTGTTCCTGGAGGCAATAGGGAGCCTCTGAAGTTGACTGAGTGTGTGACAGTGTTTGACAATATCAGAACTACGCTTTAGGAAACTCACTTTGGTGGCTGAATGGACGATGGATTGGCATAGGAAGAGACTCGAGGCAGGAGGACCCGCCAGTGACTATCACAGTAATCAAGGCATGAGGTGATGAGGGCATGCACCAGAGCAGAGGCAGGGTCAGAGGAGGTGGTATCTGAAAGATTTTTACAAAGGTGAACTATGTAGATCATTTACAGTTCTGAATTCAACAGCCACTCAAGAAGAAGGAACTAATGAACAACTGTACTGATGGTTATCTTGAAATGGTCAGATCCAGCAAGTACATCATTACTCTGATTATTTGGAGTTTATTTTGGATGGGGTTCCATTCCACCCTAAATCGTTTAGTTTGTTCTGGGAAAAACCAGTTATTTGTATAGTGATGTAGTAGATGTGGATCTTGAACACAGACTTCATGTATTCAAGAATTAAATAAAGATGCATTCAAAGAAATAACATATTCTGCATAGGCACAGGCCTGGATAATAGCAGCCAGGGATACTCCTTCTGAAAACGTTTTATCAAAATATTTGTTTCTATTTGTTAGTGCTGCCTTCTTGAGGGAGAGGTTTACAGCTTATGAAGATCTTCGGTGTCATGATGACACTCATATGGTTCTCCCTCCTGTTTTTTTTTTTTTGACTCTCTGTTACTCATTTGTGAGTTAAGAAGCAATCAGTGAATGATGAAGGCAGCCTAGAGATCTCTGTGCTGATCCTGAAGACCAGTCAAAGTACCCTTAATTGGTCCCAAGGGATATCCCAAATCATCTTAAGTATCATTATTGGATTGTAGAATCACTGTATTTTAGAGTTAGAAGGGACCTCTGAGGGCACCCAAATCTGAAGCTTAAATGTGAACCCCATCTGCAGCTTAGAGCCCTTTTAAAATACTCCCAACATCTGGCCGTCCAGCCTAGCCTTGAACACTTCCATTGGCAGGGACCTTGCCACTCCTTTTTCATGTAGTTCTAATTACATGGTGCCTTTCACATACATTGCACTTAGTAAGTGTTGTATTTTCCCCTTTTATTGAATCAAAATCTGCCTTCTTGTAACTTGCATCAATTCGTCCTCATTCTGTCCTCTAGGTACGAGTAGAATAATAATAATCCTTATTTTTTTCTTTTTCTTTTTTCTTTTTTTTTTTTTGGTAAGGCAATTGGGTTAAGTAACTTGCCCAGGGTCACACAGATAGTAAGTGTTACATGTCTGAGGTCAGATTTGAACTCAGGTACTCCTGATTTCAGGGCCGGTGCTCTATCCACTGTGCCACCTAGTTGCCCCCAAATCCTTATTTTTAAAAGAGGGAGGGGGCTGCCTTGCTCCCTGGCCTCTTCCACATAGAAAATTATATCCTCCTTCCTCTCCCCTGCCCCTCATACTTAGGGAGGCATCAAGGATAGAGTGGTAGACCTAGAATCCAGAAAACCAGTGTTTAAACCCTGACACTAACTATACAGGTAAGTAACTTAACTTCTCTGAGCCTCAATTTCTCCATCTATAAAATGGGGTTAATGATGTTTTGCCTGATTGTCAGAATTATTTGTGAAACTAAAATGAGACCTTGTAGAGGCAGATAGATGGTGCAGTGGATAGAGCCTTGGACTGGGGTCAGGAAGACCTGAGTTCAGATTTGACATTAGAAATATACTCACTGTATGACCCTGAGGAAGTCACTTAACTTCTGTCTGCCTCAGTATTCTCATTTGTAAAATGGAGTTGTTGTGAGTTAAAAAAAGATAATATTTGTAAAGCACTTTGTAAACTTTAAAGCACTTATTAAGTGTTAGCTAGCATCATCATTATTATGTATTTAAAGCATTTCACAAATCTTTAAGAATGGCAATAATTATACTACCTCTTCCATATGCTTCTCTCAGTAGGGTTCTTAAAAAAAAGATTATAAATAAGCAACATTAAAATCTATCTCTCCACATTAAAGGTGAAGGGCTTTTTTTTTTGTCTTGAATTTTTTTTCCTTTCAAGGGATTGAAATAGTTATAGATGTTGGTGATGTATATATTTCAGTTTAAACAAGTAACAAGTTGTTAATCACTGCTCTTATCCAAGGGTGCTCTTTCTTCTAGACTTCTTGTTCAGTCATTTCAGTGACATCCAACTCTTCCTGACCCCATTTGGGGTTTCCTTGGCAAAGATACTAGAGTGGTTTACCATTTTGTTTCTCCAGCTCCTTTTACGATGAGGAAATGGAGGCAAACAGGGGTAAGTGATTGCCCAGGGTCACACCGTTAGTAAGTGGAAGGCCAGATTTGAATTCACAAAGATGAATCTTGCTGACTTGCTGACTTCAAGTGTGAAGTCCATCGTGTTACCTAGCTGCCTTTTTTCTAGACTTACTTAAGAGTAAAAATCATTGCGTTAGTAATAAAGTATTTTCTACCAGACTAGCTGTCAAATGGGGAGCCCTAGTTGAAGCAGACCCAGAATTGTGGCATGACCTGCATTGTGTCCATCCCCCCAATTCATTGGGAAACTGATCACTCCTCCCGGTGACTTTGTTGCAAGAAATAGCTTTTACAAGTTCCCCAGTTTGCATGAGCTGAATAGTCCTAAATGAGAAGCTACATAAATTGAATAGTTCTGAGATCCTTCCGTGCCAGCATTGGCTATATTAAGCTTGGGTTTTTTTTTTCCTGTACCACTAACTTGGTTCACCTCCATAGCTAATTACATGCTAAGATGCTAATTACTCAAAGGCAGTCTTTGCATGAAGCTTAGAGTGACAGGTAATTGAGACTGGGGTCGCATGTGGATCTTTCTAAAGTATTCATTACTAAGCACCAGTTATTTAAAACAAAAATGAAGTTAATTGAAGAGAGAAGATTTGATATTTTATAGTTAATAAACTTGAAATTGTGTACTTCTTAATCTGGGCCCCAAGAAATCTTCTCTTGCAATTATTTGTCATTTGGTGTTCATTATGACAGGTTACTATACTCACTTGCATTTGGTCACCCTACAGTTTCCTCATGTATTCAGGATGAAAAGTAGAACATAATCTCTTTAATCCAGCAATGTAAGAGAAAACAATCCTTCCCTCCTTCTCTTGTATTAATATTTAATCTTCCTTTCTGAATTAATACTTGGTGGTTTCCAACACAGGCCTCACAGAAAGCACATCCCTTCTTAAAAGAACATGCCATTTGGTTTTAATTACAACCAGGAGGAATGTATTATTTCAGAAAACTTGACGACGAGTCCTTTCCAAAGGAAAACAAGGGTCATTAGAGAAGAGCCAACTCGAAGCATGCATTACTTAAAAGGAAAAGGAGGTGGAGTCTGGGAGAGGCTGACTATCCTTTCTCCTTGTGCTGCTGACATGGTCCTTCTCACTCTTCAGATCCTATGGCAGCAATGACAGTTCTCAATTAAGATGATGAATTTTGTACCAAGGCAGGGGGCTTGTTATGCAAGCTTCTATAAGTATGCATGAAGCAGTGGCAGAGGGTGTGCACACTTCCAACAGCCAAGCAAAAAGGATGGGGAGCTTCCCAAGGCTTATTTCTAAGCTCTGAATTCCTCCTGTTTGGTGGATGAATTCAATCCTGATTGTCACCTTTAAAGCCAACCCTCAGGTACTTGAAGAGCTTTCCTGGACCTATATGGCCTCAGGAATAAACCTTCCCCCACCCTAGTCCATTGGTCATCAAAAACTACTTTGTTATGAGTGTTAAGATCTTGCAAGGGAGGGGCAGCTAGGTGGCACAGTGGATAGAGCACCTTGAGTTCAAATCTGGTCTCAGAAACTTATTAGCTGTGTGACCCTGGGCAAGTCACTTAATTCTTTTTGCCTCAATTTTCTCATTTGTAAGATGAGCTGGAGAAGGAAATGGCAAACCACTCCAGTATCTTTGCTAAGAAAACCCCAAATGGTTTCATGAAGAATGGGGCATGACTGAGCAGAAACTAGTTGGCTCCAGCACAACCCTGGGCTTCAGGGCCTTCCTAAGATAATTCCCTGACCACCAAAAAAGAAATAATTCTAGCTGGTTCTCTAGTTTCTACCTTTAATTAGAATTGCATGGCACCCTATCTTTAGTTCTCCTAGGCTTCTGAGAAACTCTGGTGGTAAGCCTTTAGAGAATTATCCCTAACTTGGGCATTTCTTCCATTTGTCTTCCTTTTCCTCATCAGTGGCCCCTAGTTTTTCTTTTTATAAATTCCTTGGTTCATTTTCCACTTTGAAGTCCTATTCAGCCTGCTGAAGGCAGTCACTCTCTCCTGAGACCATGATTTCCTACAGAAATTAGTAGGTAAAACATACTCACTTACCATATTTAGGGACTTAACTTCTAACATATCTACACAGAATCCAACATCTTCTCTCCATTCAAAGTGAATCCTAAAAGATATATGTGGAATGGAGGTGACTTTTCCTCAAAACAGTTTACCTTTTGCAGAGGAATAACTAGAGTCATTAGAGTAGTTTTTCATGGGTTCAGGATTTTTCCTGTTTTTTTTTTTCAATAGCTCCAAAGAAAGACCCAACTTTGGTCTATCTGTGTTTTCTACTATTCTGGTCATCAAAGTTACAACTAAGGTAGGGTAGTTAGAGTCTTTCCACAGGTGCCAATATCTTTGGCAGAAGAAGGTATATGCTTCCTTCCTTGAGTAGACTAGAAACCTCCATCTTTGCATCCTTGCAGGTCCACCCATCTGAGGGAAATGGGAAAGATGGCCAGTGCGAGAGAGTAAGGGAGGAAGAGAAGATGGCTAACTGTGGAGTTTCAGAGAGGAAGGTTTCCGGAGAGGAAAGCAAGGGTTCAGGTCATGACCTTTCCCACGTCTGTACTCATAGTCAGACTGTCTTGCTTGAGGCCTCCTGACTTCTCCACTCAGGTCCTGAGGGATATAGGCAAAACATATGGTTGACTGTGTCTTCCAGCCTACTCATACCCCAGCTCAAGTGAACTTGTCCCAGGTGCTAGGATTTCAAGTTAGGGAAAAGTATTTCATTTAAACATGAAAAAATTAAACAACCTATTTCCTTTGATCTTATATCCTTTGGTAAGTTAAATGAGAATTGTCTGCCCTTGGAACCCATTAGTCTTTTTTGATCTACCTGGAAGGAACCCAATATTACAGTTCATAGTTGTCATAACTAGTGTTCTGAGTATTAGCCTGAGACTCAATGTGTGAGTCATTGTGACACAATTCATATGTTCTAAAAGGGGAAGGAGAGACTGAGCTAATATATTTACCTGGTTTGGATTTATTTATATCTGTTATAAAGACTGACAGTAATTTTTCCACTTGCTTTGGTAACAGCTATATTACTTTTAGTTTTCCCACTTGGAAAAAAAATCTAAAAAAAAAATCTTATCATAACAATGTTTCTGAGAAATATACACATGGTTAGAACATGCAACAGTATTTTGGATCTGGAGTCAGGAAGAGCTAGATTCAAATTCTCCTTCAGATAAATGACTGACTGTGTAACAGGGGACAAGTTATAAAAGCACAGATTGAGAGCTGGAAGAGTCCACCTCTTCATTTAGCAGATGAGGAAACTGAAGCCCAGAGAGGTTAAGTGACGTGCCTAAGTAATAAATGTCAGAGGTGAAATTTGAACCCAAGTCCTCTTACCTGGAGATTTAGTATGCTTTCCATTTAACTTCTCTGGGTCTCAGATTCCTTATCTGCAAAATAAGGATCATCAAAGCATTAGTCTTGAAAAGAGTCTTTTCTCCATCCCATAGAAATACATAGCAATACTAACAATCTCTCTCCCCAGAGAACTTGTAGGTTGTGTAATCATGCATAGAAATGAGCCTGGCTCACCGGAAGGCTCTTCTAAGAGAGTGTCAGCTTTGCCAGGTACTACTATGCTACCCAGGCTTCAGGTATGGGCCCAGCAATCAGATTTCATCTACTTTCTGAAGGTCAGCCTCACTCTACACAGAAAGCCACAGTGCCAGCAGGCTGGCCACTTGGTGAGGGATTCTTTAGTTATGCTGATCCATGAATTCGCGAAAAATACAAAATGGCCCTTAATCCTGTGCAGTGTCCTTTCAGTTTTATCATCATCAATTACAATGACAAGCATTTATTAAGTAATTACTTATGTGCCAAGCACCAATAAAGACATGGACCCTGCCCTCTAAGAGTCTAAAGGGGAGAAGACATACAAAAAAAAATAGATAAAAGATATAATGATGGCAAACATGGCAGGAAAGGAGGCAGAAGGTGGTAAGAGCACCATTTATAGAATGCAAAAATATTAACAGCTGTGAAGTAGCTCACATGTGACAGCATTGTCCAATCAGAATAGAATGGTGATCTTACAGGAGGACATGAACAGGAGTCAGGTAAGGCAGGCAGTCAATGATGGGCTGTATCACAGAAGACAGTATCCACATTGATGAGATCACTGACCTATTTTTATGTTTGCATAATAGTATTTTAATAACAAATACAGTGTTTCATGAGGTATTAGGTAGCTCTACACAGGCGCCTGTATTAATGGGTTAAGAGGGTGGATGTACAATCAGGTGAGATGAGCATCTGCTCAGATACCCTAAATGGCACCAAAGTATTTGTATGCCAAGTGTCATCAACCCCATTTTGCAGATTGAAAAACAGAGGGCCAAAAATAAATTAACTTGGTAATTAGTGTTAGAGTCTAAAGAGAAATGAGATCTAATAATTCTTTGTTTTTAGGAGAGATTCAAGGGAACTCGGTTTAGTCATAATTTTTGTTGTTTTGTCATTTTCAGTCATGTCTGTGACTCCATTTGGAGTTTTCTTAGCAGAGAGTTTTTCTTAGCATACTAGAATGGTTTGCCATTTCCTTCTCCAGCTCATTTTACAGATGAGGAAACTGAGTCAAATAGGGTTAAGTGACTTGCTCAGGTTCACAGTTAGTAAGTGTCTGATTTGAACTCTAGTCCTCCTGACTCCAGGCCAGGCCATCATACCACTTTGCTGCTTTGAGTCAGTCATCATACAATTTATGATTTGAGAAAAGGATTCCAGGAATCCTCACTTCTGAGTCTGTTGCCATTTTGCCACCAACCCTAAAACTATTGGAAGAATTGGAAGAACTCAATGGAATTTAAATGTCAATTTACTGCTGCCATTATGAATCCATTATACTCTCCTGCTTTAAGAATTTTGTTGTTAGGCAGCAGAAGTAATCACTTGAGAACTAGTCCAGTTATTTCAAGATAGAGCTAATAGTTTTGTTGATTTTGAATGCTTGTAAGGAATTTCTCATACAAGGATATAGCTTATAGCATTATTTACAAATGAGTAGATTTCCTAATACAGAGATGGCCTGTAATATGTAGATTCTTTTATGTTCATTTGTTAACCAGGCCCTTCACACCTATCTTAACATGTTGCTGTTTTTAGATCAATATTTCCATACTGCAATGGATCAAGGATCTTATTGATTTGGATATTCTTTCCATTGCTGCAAAGCAGAACCCATTCATGACTTCTCAACCAGTGGGATTTTTGTCTGCACTTTTCCAGAGATTCTCCAATGTTGGAGGCCTTCACCCAAATCTTCTCATATTTCATGAATACTGCTGGAACTCTTGGTTCTCCACCTGTTATCTCTCACTCTAGCTACTTGGTCAAGCTATATTTTTATCCCAACCGACATTTCCTCCATGATATCCCCTATGCCACTTCTTGCCTATAGGTCATGATTAGAACTGGACATCAGCCTACTTGCTTGCCTCTCTATTGCCCTTTGGCTACCGACAGCTTTTAATTTTGTGGAAATCATAGTTATCCAAGATTTTCAACCATTCATCACCACTGGGAATTTAGAAAAGATGTATCTTTTCACTGAAGAGCAACTTGGATTCCTTAAAAGCACTGATCTCAACTCATTGCCCCCTTTCAGTGCCCACTTACGCTAGGTAAAAGTACTAATGTACTAATGGAATAGCCATCGAACTGTATGCTATAGTCTGGAAATTGGTATTTTCCATCAATTTTGGCTTTCCTATATGAATTGTTAGGCCAATATACAAGATATTCCAAAAATCTGAATGCAGTTTTAAACTTTTGATAATGGAAAACTGGATTAAGGTTCTTGGCTCTTGGAAGAACTCTCTATATTGAGTAACTGTGGACTTCCTTGAGGAGTTCTTATAATGTTGGGACTTAATATGATTTATAGGGAATCTTTTTTTTTCTAATTTAAACCTTTGCAAAGTATCTTTCATGACAGTAGCGAATGCCTTTGGTGTGCTTACTTCTTCCTATTTTATTGCTTGTTTAATTTTTGAAATTAGAGGGTCATTAAATAGTGATCTATGCAGTTTCATTCATCAAAGAATCTCATATGATCTTAACTCCTCTCTCTATCTACTGGTTCCTTCCTTAATTCCTTTGAACATACCAAAGTCTCTCCCATCTTTACCAGGCTCTAACATCTGCTCAAGTTGTCATTCTCTCAGCCAGAAAATTGTCTATATTCTCTGCTTCTATTTCCTCTTCTCTCACTTGTTCTACAGCTCTTTGCAATCCAGCTTCTGATTTCATTGCTCAATTGAAATTGTTCTCTTTGGAAATGACCAGTGATCTCTTAATTACCAAATCTGAGCATCTTTTCTCAGTCCTCTTCTCTTTCAGTTTAGTGTTTGCAATTATTATTTTTGACCCATCCTCTCTTCTGGATACTTTCTGCTCTCCTGGTTGACATTACATTATTCTTTCCTTGTTCTCTCTCTACCTGTTTGACCATGTTTTCTCAGTCACCTTTGCTGGCCCATCATCTGTATTGCATACCTTAACTATATGCTTTCTGCAGGATTCTGTCCCTGACCTTCTTTTCTTCTTCCTTTATCCTTCTCTTGATAACCCCATAACTTTAATTACTATCTACATTCAAAAAGCTCACAGATATGTGTATACATATAAAGGTGTATCTATGCATATATGCATATGTATATATATATGCTAACTTGAGAACTAATATATATTATAATATATGATTTTATACATACATATATACACACACATACATATACACAGATAGATATATGTACTTATATGTCAAGTCAGCAAGTATTTATTAAGCACCTACTATGTGCCAGGCACTGTGCTAAGCACTGGGGATAAAAAAAAGGGGAAGAAGGCAAAAGACAGCCTCTGTTCTCTGGGAGTTCGCAGAGGCATTCTTTACCCTACTATCAACTTTACATTGCCCATGTCCTATTAGACGTTTCAAACTGGATGTTATGGAGACATATCAAACTCAACATATCCCTAAGTGAACTTATTAGATTTTCTCCAAACTATCTCCTTTTTTCAAACTTCCTTATTTCTATTGAAGGTACTGCCATTCTTTCATTCTCCAAGGTTTATAACCTCTGCATTATCCTCATTTCTTAACTCTCTCTCACCCAGTATATCCATTCGGATGTCAAATCTTGTCATTTCTACCTGTTCAACATGTCTTATAATTGATCTTTTTTCTCTACTTGCATTGCTACCACTTTAGTACAGGGTCTTACCATTTTATGCCTAGATTATTGCCACAACCTACTAATTGGTCTCCCTTCCTCAAGTCTCTCCTTACTATAAGCAAACTTACACATTGCTGCTGATCAGCTAGGTGGCACAGTGGATAGTGCTGGGCTTAATGAGTTCAAATCTTGCCTCAGACACTTACTAGCTGTGTGACCCTGTTTGTTTCAGCTCCTCATCTGTAAAATAAACTGGAGAAGGAAATGGCAAACCACTCCAGTATCTTTGCCAAGAAAAGTCCAAATAAGGTCATGAAGAACTGAACATGATTGAAATGACTGAACAACAACAACAACACATTGTTTCCAAACTAATTTTCCTTAAATGCAGATGTGACTCCCTACTCAACCAACACCAGTGACTTCCCAATTCTTCTAGAATAAAATATAAGCTTCTCTTTTTAGCTTTTAAACTCTGTTATAACTTGACCCCAATCTATCTTTCTGGTTTCACTGGATGTGATCTCCTTAAGAGGCAGACCTTCTGTTTTCCAAAGCAAACCCCAACTTACATACCCTTGTTCTTGTTCCCTCCCAACTTCTCTAGTAAGTTATCCTCACTATCATCCCCATTCTCTCATTTTAGCTTAAATCTCTCCCTGTCTACTGGCTTCTTCTCCTTTGCCTACAAACATGCGCATGTCTTCCACATCCTTAAAAAATTCTCCCTTCATCTGACCATCCCTACCAGTCATTACCCTAGATCTCTCTTCTCCCTCATGGATAAATTCCTTGAGAAAGCTACTGAAAATCAGTGCTTCCACTTCCTCTCCTTCTACTCTTTTTAAACTCTTCTTATTTCGTCTTCTGACCTCATCGTTCAAATGAAACTGCTTCCTCCAAAGTAATCCATGTTCTCTTAATCACCAGATCTAATGCTTTTTTCCTCAGTCCTAATCTCCCAAATCCTCAGCAGTATGTGATTCTATTGATCACTTTCTGGATTCTCTTTCTTCTCTAGATTTGCATGATACTATTCTTTTTTGATTGTTCTCTTATTTGTGTGACATCTCTTTCTTAGTTTCCTTTGCTAGTTTTTCATCCATGTCACACTCACTGAGTATTTCCCCAATCTTCTCTCTTGGGCCTTCACTTTTTTCTCTATGCTCATTCATTCTGTGATCTCATTAGTTCCCATGGGTTCAATTATTTCTATGCAGATGATTTCTAGATCTATGTATCCAAACCTAGTCTCTCTGTTGAGCTATAATCACACCTCTCCAAATGCCTCTTGACCACCTTGAAATGGATGTTCCATAGTCATCTCAAGTTCAACACATCCAAAACAGTACTTTCCATTTTCCCTAAAACCTTTCACCTCACTAACTCCCCTATTACTGTCCAGAATACTACCATTCTCCCAGTCACCCAGGCTTGTGATCTCAATAAAATCCTCAATTCATTACTCTCACTCACCCCACATATCCAACCTTTGCCACATCTTATCATTTCTATCTTCATAACATCTCTCCATTCATACAGCTCCACTCATCCCTCTTCATCTACCTTTAAACTGTTATTCCTGCTTCAAGTCTCTCCCCACTTGACTCTATCCTTTTCTAGTCACTTTCTATTACCTACAGAACCACTTACAAACTCCTCTATTGGGCATATCTTCATCTTGTTCCTTTCTATAATTCCAGTCTTTTTACACCTTCCTTCCATAACTTCTACAACCCAGCTGCCCCAGCTTATTTGTATTTCCTCAAACATGATGTACAATCAACTTTCTCCACCTCTCATCTCCACACCTTTGCTTAGCTATCTCCCATGCCTGCAAAGGCTCCTCACCTCTTTTAGTTTCAATGGTTTCCTTTAAGGGTCAGGTAAAGTCCTACCTTCCATAGGAGGTCTTTCTTTCTCCCACTAGGGGCTAATGCTTTGTCTTTTCAGATTACCTTTGTCAACTTTGTATATATCTTGTATGTACCTAGTTATTTACATACTGCATTTCATAGTAGAATGTGTGTTCCCTTGGGCAAGGTTTTTTTTTTTCTTCTTCTAATTCTTTGTCTCTCCAGCACTTAGAACAGATAGTGCCTAGCATGTAGATAGCATTTCATGAATGTTTACTGACTGCTCACTGGCTTCTACACTCTGCATTCCAACCAAATTGTCCTCATTATTCCTCATACACAGCACTCCTTCTCTGGTCTCCATTTCTTTGTCATCTTCCATTCATGGAGTTCACTCTGTCCTTACTTCTGTCTCATAGTCTTTCTCTTCCCTTAGCTCATAGCTCAGACATCATCTTCTGCATGAAATCTTTCTAATTCCCTCCAATTGTTGGGCCCTCCCCTAAACTACTTTTTATTTAACTATTTTGTATATATTTGTTTTTATTCACTTTATATTTATGCTGCATATATGAATATATTTAATTGACTCACCCATTGGAACATAAGTGCCCTGTACTTAGGGATTGTTTCATTCTTTGTACTCGTATCCTCAGTGCTTAGTACATTGCCTGCAGACACAAAATAGGGACTGAATAAATACTTGTTGACTTATTAATGAGAGACTTTTTTGAAAACAAAAGAAACACTATTTAGAAGTTTCTGGTTGTTATGCTTATCTCTTGGCCTACGGAGCAGGGAGTGTCCTTTGTTTTTCTTTGTGCTGAGTGTTTTTTCCCAGCACTTAGCACAGTGCTTAGTATTTAGTACATACTTAATAAATGCTAGTTGACCAACTGACTTCTATGTTTGTCCGAGGGTGGCAGATTTACATCATTATTTTGCTTTGGTGAAGTAGTACATGAGTAAACCTCTGGGAATACTAAGAACTATGGAGTTCATAGGATCATGGAGCAGTGTATATAAAATGGTCAAAGACCTCCGACATCATCTAGGCAAACTGCCTAATTTTGAAATTCGGGAATTTGATATTTAGGGAGGTTAAGTGTCTTGCCAAGGTAACTCTAGTCTCTTTGCTGTTCTTTGATCCAACATTTTTTTTCTTTTGTCTTTCCATACTGTGTTATATTGTTTCCAAATACAGTGTTTGAAAATTAGACATTAAAAAAAAAGAAAAGTTCACTATTGAACCTTCCAAGTAAAGAGCTTCTTAAAGTCTATGCATCCTTTTGGTTGATAAGGCTTGCCCTGTAGGTTCAGGAAATGGTTTTAAATGAAAACATTGAAAGCATGTAAAGATTTACTAAACAAACCCAGATTGTGGAATTTGAAGGCTAAAAAAAAATATTTGCAAATGGAGAAGGAATATTTATTCTAGAAAATCAAGATTTGAACTGATCAGTTTCTAGGTGGGAATATTTCAACTATAAAATGTCATAGGACTGTTTTTTACACACCAAAAAATATAAAATTATATGCAAATTCATCCAGCAGTGATACATATTCTTTCTATTTTATTTTTTATAATGAGCAATCTGCAACTGATTTTTTTCCATCAGTTAAAATGCTTTAAAATGGGAGATGTTAACATACCATAAAAGTTCTTTGTTACTTAATCTTTTGTGTAACTGAAAGGGAAGAACATAAAGGGTGCTTTGAAAGACACTTTGGTCTTGGTAATTGTTCAGAGATGTAGTGCCAAGACATTCTCTTTGCATTCAAGCATGAAACTGAGCCAAGAAATGGTGTATAGATACGACTCATGTGTTTTTATTATACTTTTAGGGGGAAAAGAGGCACAGTCACTGTGATGATGCCCCAGAAAAAAAGACTAATTTTAGACTGGGTATCCAGATGTAGTGCTAATAGAGAACATCAGCTAGTGCACATTGCTATAACATGAATTGAGTTTGCCATTTAAGAATAGCATTTGAAAATTCCTGTATCGATAGATTGAAAATCCAAAGGTGTTTATTTTACATTAATGTAATAACTTTCATGATGAAAGAATATGTTAACTATGCTCTCTTTGAAGGAAAAGTTTGCCCATTGTAATTACATCCTTTATTATGGGATACTTGGTAAATAATGGAAATGATTTGGAAATTTCACTTGATAATCTTCAGAACAATCTTACCTCTACCTTAGTAATAATCATTGATCGAAAATCCTCATCTTAGACTAAACTCACAGTGCTTCTTAGGACACTGGAGGGGAATTCCTAGCATCCTAAAAGTACTTGCTAAGACATTGGAACAAAGAAGAAAATGATCTACCATAATTATCTCCCATTCTTCGAGTGTAGATATTTTTTTTTTGGGGGGGGAGGCAATGGGATTAAGTGACTTGCCCAGGGTCACACAGCTAGTTAAGTGTCAAGTATCTGAGGCCAAATTTGAACTCAGGTCCTCCTGACTCCAGGGGCAGTGCTCTATCTACTGCACCACCTAGCTGCCCCACAAGTGTAGCTATTTATAGGGTTCTTTCCTTTCTACTCCATAGTTAATATCAAAATCTGATAATGTTCCATCTTTGCTTGTCAAGGTATATTTGTGTTTCTATGTTCAGTTTCCCATCAAGCAAATCTGTCATCTCTTCATATCCGACTCTTTGTGATCCTATTTGGGGATTTCCTGGCAAAGATACTGGAGTGGTTTGCCATTTACTTCTCCAGCTCATTTTACAGATGAGGAAACTAAGGCAAACAGGGTCAAGCGACTTGCTCAGGGTCACGAACCGACAAGTTTGAGATATCATGGGTTATTTCATTAATGAACAAACATGACATCCATCCAAATTGATCAAGTATCATAGAACCTTTCCTTTCATATGTAACAGGGCAACCCTACAAATGCCATTGGCTCAGGATGGGGTGGGGGTGGGAAAGGTACTTCCTATACTCTCAAGTTCCATATAATCTCTGTCTCATTTTCATTTCCCACTCTATGGCTACTCTTAATCCTTTTGAAAATTGACCACTGCCAACAAATTACTTGAGCTTTATATTACCAAGTAAAGAACTTGAATGGATGAAAAAAAATATTCAATATTTATTATGTACCAAGTACTGAGCTAAGTGCTAGGGATACAAATTCTAAAGTAAAGATAATCCCTGCCCTCCAAGAGCTTGAGGCTAGTTCATGGAGGCAGTCCATAAAAGGGAGTGGTGGCCCACACTTTTTTTCCCCACAGTTCTCACACTGCAATCAATGCAAAGGGATGTTCTTCACGTGGGATTTTATGTTTAGCAGACACCAATGTGTCTGGTTACCCCTTTTATGTTTAGCAGACACCAATGTCTCTGGTTATGCAATTCCCAGATATTTATTTGGTTTGGCAAGTTAGTAGGATGATGAACATATCCAGAGGGAAGTAAATTGACACACACTTAACAGCAGTAGTGGCACATTGATATGATTATGATCCAGAACTGGAAAGTAGGGAAAGGGGCAGGGAAGGTCAGCAGTGGGAGGGTGCATGCATGGAGACAAGGTGATTGATAAGGAGAAGACCAGGGAGCAAAGTGAAGCAAAAATATATCCAGCATGGTCTGATATAATGGACATGACGCATTTACCAATCAGGAGAGTGGGACTCTAGGCTGGGAGTTCTAGAGATAGAACGATTTAATAAAATAGTAAGCATTACAAAATATGTTATTAGCAAGTTCTCCCAAAATCTATAACCAAGCAAGCTATCTCATCTCCTCTCATCTCACCAGGGATGTAAGTATATGAGTCCAATCCCTCACCAACTGTCCTGCTGCTTCTTTGTGGGGAACAGAAACTAATCAGTCAGTGCCAACCCTATCCCTCTTCCCACTCCCTGCCCCTGCAAAAAAAAAAAGAAAGAAAAAGAAAAGCCTGTCAGTTTCTCAACACAGTTGGAAGGGAGAAATTGGTCAGCCACTCATTATTATCTCCTGGAGAGCTGCTGACTACTGCTTAGGATGTCTGGCTTAATTTCCCACCTAGATATGCCTTGGAAAGAATAAGCCACAGTTTATTCTCTTTCATAGAGTGTCAAATAGACGTCTCAGAAACAACTGTCTCCTTCCTTTTGTTTCCATTCCAATTTTGGGGCATAGGAAAAAAAAGTAGATGAACCCTTTGCAATCCAAGGTTGCCAGAGCCTGGTCAAAGGCTTCCATTTCTACATGACCATCAGCTCATTCATCTTGGGCTCCCCCGAACTTAACTTTCTCCCTTTTCCTACTTAACTGGAGATGGGTTTCCAAAATCCACCATTTACTCCAACCATTTCCCTTCCATATCATGGAATTCCTGGAGGAGAAATATAGAAAAGTAACAAAACTCTGTTGGAGTGTCAGAGTACCAAAGAAATATTGGGATGGACCTTTAACACATAAAATGTGAATTGCTTTAGCTCTTGCTTTGACCACATGCGCACTGCAATCAATATACATGTTTTTCTTGGCCAGTATTCAGAGCAATGTTCCTCACACGGTGGTTTATGTCAATTAACAGAAATGTCTGATGTCCTTGGTTACCCCTTTTTAGTTGTCAATCAGGCAGATATCAATGTAGACATCTAATCTACTGAGCATGTACAGAGTTGAGGACCCTCTGCTTGGGGCATAAAAGTGTTTATAAATTCAGGGGGAGAATCAACATTGTGTGAGCCATGGTCACCACAAAAGAGCCTTGGACTGGGAACATGAAGATTCTGGCTTTGAATCTTCCTTCTCACAATAACCAGTTAGTTGACTTGGAGCAAAACTCTCATCTCTGATCCTATTTCTTGATATCTCCTAGAGGGGTTGTCAGATTCAAATGGAATAGTAGGAATAAATGCTGGTAGTACCATGTACCTATGGCTCTTATTCCCCTGAGCAGAGATTGGGGAGAGATAAAACATATACATGTTAAAAACAAACAAACAAACTCATAACTAACTGTATAGGAGTTAAATCAGCATTTAAAACGACTGCCATAGGAATTAACAATAATGATAGTTTGCCTTTATTAAGCACCTACTACATACAAGGCACTGTGCTAAGGACTTTACAAATATTTCACTGGACCCTCACAACAACCCTGGGAGGCAGGTGTTCCACTTTATAAATGAGGAAACTGAGGTAAATAGAAGTTAAATGACTTTCCCAAGAACACAAAGCTAGTGAGTATATGAGACTGGATTTGAATTTGGGTTTTCCTAACTACAGATTCAGCACTATCCACCACACCATTTAGTTGTCTGTTCTGAGTTCAGGGGAAGGAGAAGTCATCTGTGTTGGGGTCATCAGGGCAAGCTCCACATGGGACTTGAACTTGGCCATAAAAGATAAGGATGCAACATAATATAATGGAAAGAAATAATTCTTATCTCTGACCTCACATAGCACATGGTAGATGTCTTGCTCTCAATATACTCTATGATACATTGTAGTTATTACATAGTGTTGCATATTTGTGAGTGTCACAATCTCTTGGGGGGGGGTGTGATAGGGTGAGGTACTCCTCTTTCCTCTCTCTACATCCTACCCGTGTCCCCCTGCCCACTTTGGAGCAGCTACAGATATCCTTTGACAGTTTCCTGTCTGCTATGAAGACACCTAACTGGCGTCTGAGCCAGAGCCCTATGGATATCCATTAATGAGACAATGCTGTGCCTGAGCCCTCAGGTCTTCAGGATGACTCTCTAAGCTCTGGAGGATCAGTAGAGGAATAGTTTTTCCTCCACTAAGGCTGATCTTATGTGAATATGGTTTCTTAGGCAAACCTGTGTCAGGGATGGGGTCACCTCCTCTTTGTGTTTCCTCTCCCTTTGGTACAAGGCCTTATGCACTTTCAAAAGGCAACTGGCTTCTTCCATCTTTGGTTACCTGAGCATAATAAAGGCAACAGTGGCAGTGGCAGACTGGCCCAAAAAGAGAGAATGAAAGACACAGAGAGAAACCATCAGGACAAAAAAAAGAGCTCATTTTTTTAACTCAAGTTTTCTTTTTTTTTAATAGTATTTTATTTTTTCCTCAATTATATATGAACACAATTTTTAAGATTTTTTTAAGTTTTGAGTTCCAAATTCTATCCCTCCCTCCCTTTATCCCTCCCTGAGACGGCAAGCAATCCAATATTGGTTTTACATGTGCAATCATGTAAAACATGTCCATATTAGTAATTTTGTACAAGAAGATTCAGAAAGAAAGGAAGGAAGAAAGGAAGGAAAGAGGAGAAAGAAAGAAAGAAAGAAAGAAAGAAAGAAAGAAAGAAAGAAAGA
>NW_020954552.1:14007384-14023275 GCF_900497805.2 Vombatus ursinus | reverse complement strand
AAGAAAGAAAGAAAGAAAGAAAGAAAGAAAGAAAGAAAGAAAGAAAGGATGACCATTTGGTTTTTGATTGGGCTGTCTTCAGTGGAGGTAAAATTTAAAATAGCCAATGAGCAGCCCTGTCGTAAATGTCCCAATAAGACTTACAGACTAGCCTCTCAACTAATTGTAATGATATTTTTATTCTTTACTTAGCATTCCCCTTTGGATGAGGGAGTATACTTTTTCCATTTTATCCCTGATTCATTTTTGTACTCTGGGTATCTTGAATTTTCAACATGACCCCATCCCCCATTGGGGATGACCCTTTAGATGGGAGTCAAAACCAGAATTGCATCTCAGGAATCTGAGATGAGGGTGGAGTTGGAGGACTGGGAATGTAGTTCCCCTGTTGAAGACACAGAAAATCCCAGAACAGTGAACTCAGAGCAAACCATGAGGGAAAGAAAAGAGAACAAAGATTGGAGAGGGTTGCCAAGACCTTTAGCTTCAACCTTGTGATGTCTGGTTAGCTGCTATGCTCAGCATCACATCCCACTTGCTCATTTTTAAGGTCTGTAAACACAGGAGCCAGATCTTAATTTTGTATCATCCTCACCTCCTGCCAGTGTTTACGTATGAAAAACAATAAATGATCGTTGAATGAGTGAACCAGGCCTAGTACTGGCTCTTCCTAGTTCTGTGAGCTTAGATGGATTTAATTCATTTCTCTGTTTCTTTCATTTAAGTATGTAAAATGGGAAAGTAATACTTTCCCTGACTACGTTGCAAGGTTGTTGCACAGATCAGTTAACTTGATAAGTGAGTTTTCACCTTATCTTGCTGGGGCCCTGACCTCCAAGACATTCCCAGTCATCACCTTAACATACCTTCTACCTAACCTCCTATCCCTTCATTTTTAGCACCCCTTTACTTGTGTCTTCCCCATTAGAATATATAAGCTACTTGAAGGCAAACATTGTCTTGCTTGCTTATGTTTGCATCCCAAGTAAAAAACATAGTACCCAGGACATAGTAAGCTCTATAAAATAAATGTTTTATCATATCATATCATAACATATCTATCTATCTGTCTGTCTGTATCTATCTATCTAATAAGTTAAGATATTTGAAAGTGTTTTGTAAATTGTAATTTTTTTCTATCAGGTCTTATCAGTAAAGTATGAAATACTTATATCTTATTTAATCATATAAATACTTCTATCAATCAACAAACAGTTGTTAAACACTATGTGCCAGGCGTTGTACTACATATTGAAGATACACATACAAACAAACAAGATAGTCTTTGCCCTCAAGGAGTTTACATTCTGATGGGGGAGACATTATGTATGTATATTGGTATATCTGAGGTGAATACCGAAGATGAGAGGGCAAATACTTCAAAGGGTCAGTAATCTCATATGTGAGTATTTCATCATGAGGGCATCACAATCCTTCCAATGCCTTCTAATCTTCTACGATTCCTGCTCATATTTCTCTCTCTTCAGGCCTACCTCCCCTTAAATCTTTCAAAGAGTATCTACCCAACCTACAGTAGACTTGTTTTTTTGAGTACTTTGTGGATACCAGTGCAACGTCTAAGCACTCAGTTGTGCCCCACTTTTGTTAGATGATATGCTTACCTCCTTTTTCAAGCATATGGGTCTTTGGTGAAATCTTTTACGCTCAGTCTCACATGTAAGTCATCATTAGTAACATGATGCAGCCTGCTTACACCCACCATATGTTTTTCCATTTCCTTTTGGGTCCTTTACAATTTTGATTCTTCTGAGATCATAGTGTTCTATGATTTGCAGCCATATAGCATCAACAGGAGAATATTAGTCTAAAACTAGGATTTTTGGAGCATTGAGCAGCTTTAATCATTGAAAGCACTACATAATTTCCTAAATACAATCCAGGCCACTCTCCTCCTCTTCAATTCTGGGATT
Organism: Vombatus ursinus; assembly: GCF_900497805.2. Classification (NCBI taxonomy): domain Eukaryota; kingdom Metazoa; phylum Chordata; class Mammalia; order Diprotodontia; family Vombatidae; genus Vombatus; species Vombatus ursinus. The sequence continues at coordinate 14,021,344 of NW_020954552.1, read as the reverse complement.
GGCTCATTGTCCATTTGCAATGCCTGTCCACGACCCATCTGACTGCTTGTTGTAATTTGGGCACTACATGTTTTTCATCAACTTTATATTTCCAATGTGGATAATGAGACCTATTTCTTCAAATGACTATAGATCCCACCGACAAAGCCCTGTGGTGCTTTGGGGCTCCATTCACAGTGTTGTCTAGGAACATGAGCAACTGGAGACATTGTCATTAGTAGTGAACCTTTTTTCTGTTTGGAGTCTGTAAGACATCTTCCGTCACACTGGCAATCACCAATGTGAGTATAGGTCACCCTATCTGATGCCCTGCTAGATGCCAATATTTAGCAGAATATTGAACAAAGTTGTCACCTAAGTCACAGGCAGCTGAGTGGCTCAGTGGATAGAATGCTGGGCCTGGAGTCAGGAAGACCTGAGTTCAAATTCAGTCTCTGAAAATTACTAGCTGTGTGACAATGAAGAAGTCACTTAATCTCTGTTTGCTACAAGTTCCTCAGCTGTAAAATGGGAACAATAATAGTACCTATCTCCCAGGACTGTTGTAAGGATCAAATGAAGTGGTAATTGTAAAGTGCTCAGCATAGTGCCTGACACATAGTAGGTGGTTAATAAATAGTTGTTTCCTTCCTACTATGAATTCTTATGTGATTTAAAAATACACATATTTTAATATCTAGACACCTTGTGTGAGAAAGTCTTTAAGACTGAACTTCATTCCACCAAATGTTTTTTGGAATTGTCAAGCAATATTCATAAAAGGATTTTAATATTCTTTATACACTTCTGTCGGTTGCATGACTATGAATATGTAGTTTTTGTAGAAAACTATCTGGGAAACCCTACCTACTTCATTTCCATGCTTGCATCAAGGATTATCCCTCTGCACACATAGACCATTCTCCAGGGGATTTTATAGAGACGAAGGCAAATGGATCAGTATTCGATGATATTTTTGGATAACTTTTTGGGGGTCATAGGGTAAAAATCCTATCCATGAGCTTTTTCATGCTTTTGGAATCTTACTCCCCTCATTCCAGATTCATATTCAAATGCTCTTGGAACAATCTACTTAGCTGGGCTCCATGTGATGTTCTCTGAACAGGATCATTTCCCCATTAAATACTTTCCACTGCTTCTTGAATTGATTCTGGCTGTAATTTTTGGTCATCTTGTTCTATGATGTTTTGCAAATGAGCTTGCATTATACCCTAGTCTTTTCTTTGGTCTCCATGTCTTTTTGATAGCTGAGGTGGTTTCTGAGTTCTTTTTGTCACTTGGCTGTGACTGTTTTGAATCCATTAAACTTTTCTAAGAAATGATGATAGAATTGGTGTCTTTACCCCCACCTTTCCCATTTTTGAGTTGACTATTTTCTTAAAAGATTCAGTTGGAACTTTTGTGTCTTCTCATTTTTATCCTTGCTTTTAATTTGGTGATAATTTTGAACTTTGCCTTAGTCCAGGATATGATAGCACTTCGCTAACTCTGAAATGAAATGAATCCGTCCCATCCCCCTATCAGTAACCAGTTGGCTCCTTTCACTTAAGATATAGCCAATTTCATTTTTTGTGATATTTAGTTCTCACCACACCCAATATCTTCTAATTCATTTTTTTGAAGAAGGTATTCATGATCTAGATCAGATGGGTGTCCTGGGCAGCAAAGTTCTTGAGCAACTGAACCAGATTAAAATATATTTGGGAAATGTTTAGTGAAATAAAATACAACATAAAAGTGTTAATTTGTGGTTTTCTAAGTCAATATGCTACCCATATAGGGATTGAGTTTGATATCTACATACAAACATACACATATATGAATAGATAGATGTAGATGTAGCTATCTATATCTATCTATATATCTGTCTATATATCTATTGATAGCTTCATACAAGCCTCTGGATTTTTCCATTTCTTGCTCCTCTACCTCATTTTCCAAAACATTGCTCACATCCCCTTCTGTGCCCACCTTTGATTTAATTCATTGAATTTCAAAGTACACTGATTAATTTGTAGGGTATTGTCAGGTTCTTTATATAAATTTTCAATTTCATCTTCTGCAAAAGATATCAGAGCACAAGTTGCAATTATATACTTGGTGGTCTGCTTGCATATGCTCATCATGAAACTAACTTACTTCACTCCTGGTTCAAATTACTCTTTGGACTTCTTCCTTCTTCAAAAACTGCCTTCCCATCAGGGAGAAAGCTCTGCCTTGAGGCCCTGCTCTCCTGATTGGTGACTCCCTCTCCTGGCCCACCATATCAGGAGGGACCCTAGCAGTGCTTACTTTCCTCCAGGTTTGGTTGACTCTGCAGACTTCTCTGCCTTCCCACTCTAGAGAAACTTTTGTCCAGAGAGTCTCTTTCTCCTATTGGTAACTACCTAATACAGACCACCATTTCTTGAGGGAACCCAGGCAAACTCACTCACTCCTCAATGCTGGCTCAATTTATTCTCTGAACTTCTCTGCTTCCTTATCAGCTAACTTGCCCCCATTTAGATCTCCCCCCCACACCACATACTTCCAACTCTCTTTTATGTGCCATCTTCCCCCATTAGAATGTCATCTTTTTGAGATTAGAGTCTGTCTTATTAGCTTGCGTTTGCATTTACAGAGCTTAGAATAGTGTTTAATGCATTATAAGAATTTAATAAGTACTCTATCTTTCCGTCCATCCATCCATCTCTCTATATCTATCTGTCTGCACATCTCTCTGTCCGTCTCCATCTCTGTCTGTCTGCCCATTATCTGACTATCTGTCTGTCTATCAATCCATCTATCTGACTCTGACTCTTTGTCTCTCTGTCTATTCATCATATCTCTGTCTCTCTCTGATCATCATCCATCCATTCTATCTTTCTCTTTGTCTGTAAGTTCATCTGTCTATTGCTGTCTGTCTCTGTCGGTCTTTCTATCTATCTACCTACCTATGATCTATTTGTTTTTCTGTTTGTCCATTCATCTATCTATTCACCTATTTATCCATCAATCTATCCAAACTATTATTTGTCTGTCTCACTGTCTCTATCTATCTACCTACCTTTGATCTATTTGTTTTTCTGTTTGTCCATTCATCTATCTATTCACCTATTTATCCATCAATCAATCTATCCAAACTATTATTTGTCTGTCTCACTGTCTCTATCTACCTATCTATCCATAAATGTAAGATGAAATAAATGTCATATGAAATCATGTTTCCTGTTGCTTTTGTCTGCACAAGGAAACAATACCTTAATATGCTTCCCTTAGAAGAAAGTAAGAGCTATCCTCACATTTAGCTACAACTTAATCATGTGCCCTAATTTTATTTATAGAATGAATGGAAATATGTACATGGTTCTGTTTCTCTGTTAACACTTAATTTTATTTGGTTGTTGGATAAATATCACACATTGGATCCAAACAATTAAATTCAGGTTTATAGATGGTCTAAAAATATAATTTTTAGTACCCCTGGCACCCTTATCTGTCATTCTGTCATTTAATATAGAGGCAGAAGTGGACCCCTCAAAACTGAAAATAATTCTATACTTTTAGTTGTATCATGAGATGACATGGCTAAAACTTAGACACTTTGTGCCCAGTTTTCTGTTACGAGCTTCTGTCCTAGCAAGGCTTATCCTTTGCTTCACCAGAACCATGCTTGAAGTCTTTCTATGTTGGTAAAATTCTACAGAAATTGTGTTGCACTTACATAGTCTTCAAGAGCTCACAGTCAATTACACATAATGAAGAAGATTTGGATTACAACTTCAGAGAAAATGCAGAATCTCAAAGTTGGAAGGGATCTCAAAGGTTGCCTAGTTCAATTCAACTGTGACCATAATCCACCCCCCACACACAAGATTCCAAAGAAGTCATCATCCAGGATTTGCCAGAAGACCTCTAGCAAGGGAACCTCACTGCATCTTAATGGTGTCTGCTCTTCTTTGAGATAGCTCTCATCATTAGGAAACTTGTCTTTCCACCAAGCTTCAATCAGCCTCTCTGGGGGCCATCTGCAGTTGTCTTGATCTATATCTTGCCACTAGACCCAGATGGCTTTAGAGGAGAAAGTGAGGCTGGTGACTTTGCACAGCCCTGCCTCACTTAAATCCAATTCACTTGCCAGTCATGGCACCACCTTCCTGATGTCATGGGCCTCTTCTAGAAGGAAGGACAAGCAAAAACAACCAGCCACTCTGCAACTGCTGCTCATTGACCCTCTGAAACCAAGCAGAGTGATTCAAATCTTCTTTCCACCTAACAGTTTTTTAAGGTAAATATAATGTCTTCTCCTAAGCCTTTTCCTCTCCAACTTCAACATTCCTTCATTTGATTCTCATATGGCATTATCTTCAAACCCATCAACATGGGTTTGACTAGTCAAACTATGCTGACTAGTCAACTATGAGTGCTTTCCAATTTATCGACTCCTTTTAAAAACATAGCCAAGATAGAACACAAGACAACAGGTATGGTCTATGCAAAGCAGAGTATAGTTGTACTATCACCTCACTTCCCCTGTTCTGGATACTAAGTCTCTCTTAATGCAACTTGAAATCAAACTTTTTGACTGTCATAGAGTGTGAGCTCCTCAAAGGCAAGGACTGTCTTTTGCCCTTCTTTGTATCTATCCCTAGCACTTATCGTAGTGCTTGGCACACAGTAGGCCTTTAATAAATGCTTGACTGACACTGTTGATGCATAAATAGCTTGCAGTTCACTAAGACCCCACACATAATTTTAATATTATCCATTGTATAGCCATGCCTCCTCCATCTTGTACTTGTGAAGTTGACTTTTGGAACACTTGTGTGACTTTGTACCTGTTGTTACTAAATTTCATCATCTAAATAAATTTAGCTTCTTCTAGGTTGTTAAGATCTTTTTGAATTCTGATTATGTTATCCAAAATGTTAACTATCCTCTCAAGCTTTGTGTCATCTGTGAAGTGAATAAACATGTTTTCTCTGCTTCCCTCTAGGTCCTTGATAAAGATGTTACATTTCACAGGTCAGTAGAGACTCCCTGGGTACTCCTCTAGCTACCACTCTATTGAATTTCCATGATGACATTGAGTCATTGGTGACTGCTCTTTGGATCTGATTGTTACTTCAATTCTTAATCAAATTAATCATACTGATATCTAATCTTCATTTCTTTATTGTGGGCACATAGATGCCATAAAAGATTTTGTTCAATGTTTTGCTAATATCTTAGGATACTCAATTGTAGTGCCCCTTCCCCTCATCTTTCTCCTCCTTGACCTGGGAATGCTGGAATTTGGCTATAATATTTTCCTGGGAGTTTCCATTTTGAGATCTCCTTCAGGTGATGACAGGTGGATTAATACAATTTCCATTTTACCCTCTGAATCTAAGATATCAGGGCAGCTTTCCTTGATAATTTCTTGAAATATGATGTCTTAGCTATTTCTTTGATCATGACTTCCAGGTAGTCCAATAATTCTTAACTATTTGCCCTTGACCTATTTTCCAGGTCAGTTGTTTTTCTGATGAGATATTTCACATTTTCTTCCATTTTTCATCCTTTTGACTTTATTTTATTATTTCTTGCTGTCTCATGGAGTGATGAACTCCCACTTGCTCAATTCTCATTTTTAAAGAATTATTTTCTTGCGTGAATTTTTTTAAACTTCCTTTTCCATTTGGCCTGTTCTGCTTTTAAGGAGTTCTTCTCTTCAGTTGATTTTTGTGCCTCTTTCACCATTTGGCCAATCCTTTTTTTTTATTGTGTTATTTTCTTGTTTTTGTGTGTGTGTGTGTGTGTATGTGTGTGCCTCTTTTACCAAGCTATTAGTTCTCTTTTCATAATTTTCTTGTTTCATCCTCATTTTTCCTCAAATTTTTCCTCTACCACTTTTATCTCTTTCTATAACTCTTCCAGGAATTTTTGTTGAGTTTGGGTACAATTAGCATTTTTCTTTGAAGCTTTGCTTGTAGTTATTTTCATATTGTTGTCTTCTGAGTTTATGTCTTGATCTTCCCTGCCATTGTAGTAGCTTTTTATGGACATTTTTTTGTTGTTGTTGCTTACTCATTTTCCCAGCCTCTTTGTTGGCTTTGAACTGTATATTAAAGTTGGGCTGCTCACTTGGGGATGGGGAGGCACTATCCCAAGTTTTAGGCTTGTTCATACTGCTGTTTTCAGAGCTAGTTTTCGGGATCTATAGATTTTTGGTGTTTCAAAGGTGGTGTGATCCTGGGAGAGGTGGGATCACTGCTCTCCTGATCTGTGCTCTGGTCTTTACTCAGGAAGGGGCTCTGGTCTCCTGCATTCACACATGCTAGTGCTCCTCTTTGCTTTAGAACTGTGACCCTTGTGAGTGACCACTAGCACTTCTCTATGCCCTGGAAATACAACCTGGAATTTGATATGGGCAATGGAACTGCTGATCAGCACCACCTATACCCAGTGCTAACAAAGGACCCCCTCTTTCTGACCAGTCGTCTGACCTTGTTACAGTTTCTGGGCTGATAGCTCTGAATGCTGCTGCTTCTGGTGGTGCCACTGGTGCCACCATGGCATATGTGGGTTCTGGACAGGCACTTTACCCAGGGGTCACAGACTTCTCTTGCTGACCTTTTAAGTTTTCTTAGGCCAGAAAAATTCCTTGCCTTGATTTTTTGTTGGCTTTGCTACTCCAAAATTTAATCTGAGGTATTATTTTAAACGTACTTGGAAGGGAACATTGGGAGAATTCAGCTGGGTGGCTGCCCCTAATCTGCCATCTTGGCTCTGTCCCTATCCTTTAAAGTTAAACTCAAGTGCAGCCTTTTCTATGAAGTCTTCAATTCCATGGTAATAAATGACCTTTCTCTTCTGACCTCACAGGGCAACACTTGTTTTCCCCTTCTCTAACATACTTATCATGTAATATTGTATAGTATGTTTATACCTTATTTTATACCTTATTCCTCTATCAAATTATAAGATTTAAGAGGATAGGGATGTTTCTCATCCAAACTTATCGTCTTTTCCACAGTATCTAACCAAGTGCTCTGTACATAGCAAGTATCTCTTTGATCTAATTTAATCATATGAGAAACTAAAGAGGAAGGAAGTGAATCCATTTGTTCAAGGTTACCAAGTTAGTCTATGGCAGAGCTAGGATTAGAACCCAGGTTTCCTGATTCCCAGACCTCTTCTGATTTTTCTATTGCATTCCACTGCCTCTAGCCACAAAGTCTCTGTCTTCAGATAATATCCAGGGAAGAGGGAATCAACTAGCTAAGTAAGTGCTGTGCCCGAGATCCTATCAGCTGGATTTGACATCTCAGTGAAATCTATTACTATGTAAAAAATCTCCTTAATAATTACTTATAAAACCTACTGATTGAGGTCATGCTAAACTCGGGGTAGCCTCCCTCCTCAATGCAAGATGTTGCCTGCCCCTCAAAAAGCTTGAATATTTTAACCAGATCCTTCTTCGTGCCCAGAAGAGGTATGGCACGAGGGGCAGAATTCAATCCTTTACTATCTTTTTTCATTACTGTTGTTGTTCAGTAGTTTTTACTCATGTCTGACTCTTTGTGACTCCATTTGAGATTTTCTTGACAAAAACATTGGAATGGTTTGCCATTTCCTTCTCTAGCTCATTTTCAGTTGAGGAACTGAGGCAAACAGTTTAAATGACTTGCTCAGAGTCACACAGCTAGTAAGTGTCTGAGGCCGGATGTGAACTTAGGTCTTCCTGACCTCAGGATTGGAACTATATCCATTGTGCCACCTAAATTCCTTTTGGACACACTGGCTTTGGTGCATGCCTGAAATTTCAATTTTAACCCAATCCTTGCTGGACAGATGGAGTATTCTTCTTATAATCTGATCGACCATTAAGCTCACATGTTAGAACGAGTTACTTTAAAGTTAAATCTAACTTCTTTCAGGCCTGGAACATGAGCTAATTGCTATGGCTAAGAAATCTTCAGGGAAACCAGGAAAATTGTGGCTAACATGAATCATGGTTTCTTTGCTTGTTAAGAAGGTGCCGTTCAGATGTTATGCCACTAGATGTCACCAGCAGGAGGTGTACTGCTGTTTCCCTGAAACTCCTTCCCTGTGAAGAAGTAGTCTCGGATTTTCAAGCGCTCGTGATCTTGGTGGCCCCGAAGGGAATGATGAACAGCCCAGGCTAAGACCGACCTCATCCCAGCATTGGGTTCAGAGGAGTGCTACACCTTCCCTGCCCCTCCTATGTTTCATAATGATTCCCAAAGAAGAATCCAGGGAAAATTCTGTGCCTGGCATTATCATGCAGCTGCTACAGAGTCAAAGAGAAGATAAAGCAATGGGACTCAGGGACAAGGACAAAAGCCAGCTATTTGTTGTACTGTTTGTTATACTAGGGATGTCCTAAACTGTTTGCCCATGGAGAGCAGAAGAGGCCTTCTGGCAAATATCACAGTTAGAATACTGAGCATAATGTTATCTCGGGGGCCAAATAGCTCATATTGTCCTCCTATATTATCAAATTCCCAGCCACTAACACTGAAGGAACAATTAAGTGAAGGCAGAGAAGGAAACACTGGTGATAAATGGAAGCCGAGCCCAAATATGATTACGCTGTGTTTGTGTAATGCTGAATAGCATTCGGGTTACATCTGGGGAAATAATTTTCCTAAAGTGTCAGTTACTGCTGGCACATTATTTATAGAATTAAATATGGATCACTGGGATTGCCTGGTGAAGCACACCTCTCATTTTCGTAAGGTCTCATATGGGGACCGAACTGGTACAGGGCTATGCTGGTAAATGGCAGAGCTATAAAAACAGCTGGGGAGAGGACATGCAATTGAAAATAATAGACAGCATTGAGTAGTTTGAGACCTTGCCGTTCTTTATCTGTTTGTTCTGAAACATTTTAAAATCAATAGAGGGCATAGTGAGGATGGATATGAGTTGTATACATGGAGAAAAGAATGGAATATTGATGTGCTGTGCCAAATGGGAGCATATGGGAGCATCATAAAATTTGTTATTTCCTCTCGAAAGGATTAAACCAAAAAAATTACCATATATTATTAATCTAAAAGTGAACTAACTTATTTTTCTATCGTAGCTTTGACTAGAACATTGGCTTAATTCTCTACTTTGGTGGGGGAAGAAGAGCTTGTCAGGAAGTGATGTCAGTATCTCAGGGCAGGGGTAAATGACGGACCCTTATTGGTAGTTGTTATTTCTATAATGCTTTAAGGGGCAATGAGATGAAGTACTGGGCCTGGACTCAGGAAGATCTGAGTTCAAATCAAGCCTCAGACGCTTACTAACTATGTAACCATATCTTTGCCAAGAAAACCCCAAATGGAGTTACGAAGTCAGAAAAGACTGAAAAACAATAAATCTAAGTGCTTTAAGGTTTGCAAAGCTCACTGTTTGCATTATCCTATTTAATCCTCACATCAACCCTGTGAAATGAGTACTAGTGGATTTATTATCCTCCTTTAACAGATGTGGAAACTGAGGCTCAGAGAGATTAAGTGACTTGCTCATGATCAAAAGACCAGTAAGTAGGGAAGGCAATATTCAGACCTAGGTCTTTACTGACACCAAATCTAATCTTCTTTTTACTACATCTATCTGGAGTCCTGGCTAGCGTTTCTGAGGGAAAATAGAAATAGTCTATCTGGCCTTCCAACAAGCCACTGGCGATGCCATACACGAACATGACCATACTAAAAAGTAGGACAATGGCACTCTTCTGTCTTCTGGGACTGTGTCTAGTTGTGGAAGAGGGCGGCAAGAAATGCTCATTGAAACACAAGCTTTCCTAGAGAATCCACTATCTATGTAAAGGAGGCTTGGCTCCCTAGTGTTTTATGGAGGTGGGAAGCAGGAGAGGGACTGGATCGTTGCCGCCACCACCACCACTACCACCATCATTATCATCATTATCAGCAGCAGCAGCATCAACAGCAACTACACATGACTGGCAAATTTATACTACATAGTCAGGCAGTGACAAAGATAATGTATCAATTGGAATGTTCCATTTCTGTTGTACTCATGCAACAGGTTTATATGCCCGTAAGTGCAGGGAATTTTTGTATGTTAGACTGGTACCTCTTGGCAGTGGCACCATACTTTCCCTTTTTCATTATCTTCCAAGTTAACTGTGATTTAGTCTGCATTTCTGGGCCTGGGTGGATTTCTGACACTACTGTATGCATGGCTCTCCTCAAAAACTAAAACAGATAGCGGTGCCTTCCAGTAGCTGGAGAAGCTGATTAGCATATGTAATATTGTATCCTTTTTGTGTGTATTTACTGCCAATGGCTTATATATCATCAATAAATCTAACAGTCAGCAAGGAAGTGTGGAGGTTCACCTTGATGCTCTGATGAGTTCACAGAATGTCTAGCCCAAAACCTAACACCAGATGGTGACAGAAGATAGTTTTCTATTTCAATTCAGTGATCATTAAGTGCTTAATATATGCAAGAACTTGAGGATACAGAGACAAAACCAAAAATTACCTCTACCCTCAAGAAGCATGTATTTTATTGGGAGAAAATGCTTTTGTTATTGTCCTGTTACTCTAGAAGGAACAATTTCACAGTTAGCATCAATATGGAATTCATATGACTCTATATGGACCCTTAATTTTTGTATGACATAAACCTATGACCTTAGTTACAATGGCATTTTGGTATAGCTCTATAATTCCTACAAAATGGTAAAAGTGAATAAAGAATGGATAGTCCCTGAGACACCACCTCTTGCATGGAGTTCTCCTAGTAAAGTTACTTTAGGTTCGAGGAATTCTGTGGGTCAGCCCTCATTCAAAACCATAACTTCCAAGGCAACAATCAATGTATTTACTTTTATGCCTCAACTAAAGGATATGTTAATTCTAATAAAAAGGCATTAAATTTGATAGCATAGCAAATAAAATGACAAGAAAAGATTCTTTCCATTACACTATTCACTAGAGGACATAGTCCAGAGAGCATATATGCCTAGGAAATATACATGTAATATCTACATGTAGAGAACACATGTGGTGAAGGCACATATACATGCATAGAAGGCACACATGTAGGGGATGTGTGTGGTTAGAACAATTCACATCTCTGCCATTGCAGTTCAGTATTTGCTCTCTCTCTCTCTCTCTCTCTCTCTCTCTCTCTCTCTCTCTCTCTCCCTCTGAGTGATAGTGCTTCTTTGAGAGAACTACTTGACTTACGGTTAGAAATTCCCAAGATCCCAAGTGTATGAATGTAATGGAATGCTATTGTGTTATAAGAAATGATGAGCAGGCAGACTTCAGAAAAACCTGGAAGGACTTGCATGGACTGATGCTGAGTGAAGTGAGCAGCACCAGGAAAATGTTGTACACAGTAACAGTCACTTTATGCAATGATTAACTTTGATAGACTTAGCCCTTCTCAGCAATGCATTGATCTAAGGCATCTCCAAAGGTCTCATGATGGAAAATGCTATTCACATCCAAAGAAAGAACTATGGAGTTTGAATGCAGATTGAAGCATACTGTTTGCTATTTTTTTTCTTCTGTTGTGTTTTGTTTCCTCTTCTTGTGTTTCCTCCTATTGGTTCTAATTCTTACTTACAACATCACTAATGTGAAAATGTTTAATAGGAATATATATGTATAGCCTATATTAGATTGTGTGCCATCTTGGAAAGGGAGGAAGGGAGGGAGGGGGAGAAAAATTTAAAACTCAAAAGCTTATGGAAGTGATTGTTGATCAGTCAAAATAAATTAATAAAAAAAAGAAGAAAAAGAAATTCCCAAGATCTTCTTCTATTTAACATGCAAATTAATTTGAGGTAAAACAAAACTAAGTGAAAGAGGCAAACTCACACTCCTTTTGTCCTAGCCCACATTACTGTGTTGATTGTATATATCTGTTAGCAGCAAAGCTGTATTTTCATCAATGAAAAGCCTTCTTGTCTCACTCCTTACAAGTAGGCTGGAGATTTGTCTTGGGTCATCCATCTTGCATCAAATTTAGTTTAGTTGGGAACCACCTTTGAAGAGATTCATCATGCACTCCAAATTCAAGGTCATCTTGAAACACATCCTCTAGGAAATCCCCCCAAATTGCGATGATTGAAATTGGACATTGGAGTGCTTTAAACTTCGAATATAGAGTACATAATCTTTTTATTTAGTTTCATTCAAGAAGACACAGTGCTTTGCAAATTATAAGCACTGGGGATGCAAAGGCAAAAATGAAACCATCCCTTCGTTGAGGTGATTACAATGGGGATGTTATGTAATAGCATAATCCATGCATATGAGGTTTTAGTGAAGCCGGAACCCCAGGGAATAAAATTCTGGTACTTGTATGTCCCACAGGTAGGGTGTTAATGTGTTGGTAATAGCGGTTGAGACCCTTAATAATCTTGTCTCTCTGGGGCCTATTGGAATAGTAGGAAAATGAGGGCAGGAACAATTATCTGGGAAAAATCAATGATAATTTCCTGTATAAGTAAAAATTATGCTGTCAAGTATGGAACTCCAATGAACCCAGGGCTAGGAATGTAGATTTGATGGGCACCTGAGATGAGGTGACAGATGAGGTTGGATGGATGATATTGCCAAGGAAGAGAGTATAGAGAAAGGCTAAAGAAAGGCTAACAGATCTTTTGGAAATATCCATCTCAAGGTACAGAAAAGCAGATGCTAATGGACGAGATAGAAAAGGAGTGCTTGGAGATGTAAGAGGTGAACCGGGAAAATAAGTTTTGAAAGCCAAAGTGTATTCTTCAATTCCTCACATTCACTCACCCTACTTAATTTTTGAATATAAATAGTATTTTATTTTTTCCAATTACACATAAAGACAACTTTCAAAATTCATTTTATAAGAGTTTGAGTTCCAAGTTTTTCTTCCTTCCCTCCCTTCTCCCTTTCCCAAGACCTCTCATATATATGCCCTTTTCTCCACATAACACAGCTACTCCTTTGATATAAACCATTATCATCTTACTTATGGGCTATTTCAGTAGCCTTTTGTTTGGTGACCATGCATACCTTAAGTTTCTTCCCAGTCAAATCTATTCTCTACTTAGCTGCAAAAGTGATTGACCATGTCATTTCTCTCCTTCCTTCCACTCAATAAATGCCAGTGAGTTCCTATTACTTCCAGAATAAATTTAAAATCCTGAATTTGTCATTTAAACCCTTTACAATCTGGCTCCTTTCTGCCTTTCCAGTCTTCTTCCACTTTACTCCCCTCCACTTACTGTACCAACTTACTTACTGTTCCTTACATATGATACCTCTTGTCCTGTAAGTGTTCCCTTGCATGGGCTAACCTCCATGGCTGGAACACTGCATCCCCTCACCTCTGCCTTTTAGTTTCCTAAGCTTCATTCAAAACTCAGCTTGAATTGCATGTTCTGCAGAAGGACATTTTTTATCTTCTACTGCTAGAAGCTTCTCTACGAAATTATGTTCCATTTATGAAATATTTATACCTATCTATAGATATATGTATATATACACATGTATCGCTATATATTATATTATATATGTGTCTATATGCATATATAGATGTGTGTGTGTATATACATATATATGTATATAAAATGGAAATCATCTACACTCAAAGTTTATACTTTCTCCCTTCATGGTCTCTCTTTAGTCCCTTGCATTTCTTCCTTCACCACTGTACTGAAACTTTTTCAGTAATATTAAGTCAGTAAATAAATATATATTAAGTGTTTACTATGTGCTAGACACTACACTAAGTGCTGGGGGTAAAAGGCAAAAATACAGTCCCTGCCCTCAAGAATCTCATATAATGGAGGAGGCAATATGCAACCTATGTATATACAACACACATATATATGTGTGTATATGTCTTGTGTATGCAATATAACACATATATATGTATGTATCTCATGTGATACATATACATGTAGATTATCTGTCTATCTATCTATCTATCTATCTATCTATCTATCTATCTATCTATCT
>NW_020954552.1:13993014-14007374 GCF_900497805.2 Vombatus ursinus | reverse complement strand
TCTATCTATCTATCTATCTATCTATCTATCTATCTATCTATCTATCTATCTATCTATCTATCTATGTACATAGTTGTTTGTATATAGAGTATAGAAGATTTGTCCCCCGAGATATTTCTATGAAGAGGTAACTGGGTGGGATAGAAGCCTAACCCTTGAGGAAAAGCTTAGTCTGGATTGGGGAGACATAAGCATATCTATAGGCAGATGTGGGGGGTGTGATACAGTGGGGTGAGAATGACTTAAGATACAAGAGAAAGAAGAGATGATTCCTGGATCAAGGCCCTGGTGGATACAGGAAGAAATAGCATCAAGGGCACAGGTAGAAGGATTAATTCACATTAGTAAGGAGTAAGGATATGTCTTCTGAGAAAGGAGAGGAGTAGAGAATGGCTGAAGATGCTGACACATTTTGAGGTGCAGAAGAGAATAGCTCAGGTACTTTTAATCTTCTTAGTGAAGTAGGAGGTTAGGTCATATGCTGTAAAAATGGGAAGAAATGTCGAAGTTTTTTTTTCAATCCCTCCCCCCACCTTTTTTTTTTTTACTGAATATTTTTGTATATGTTCTTACACTAATATAGCAGATTCAGTTTAGTAAGCTTATATGGAGTGCCTACTGTGTCCATAACACTGTGTCAGGTATTGAAGAAGATACAAAGTTTGGGTAAGATACATAGGATCTTAGGTAATAACACAATTTTGCCTGAAAAGTGTATTTAAAATTACAAAGTGCTAACATAGAGGTTAAATAGTGAAAAGCTGAAGTATATCATTTGTTCAAACTCTATCAAAGAAGGGAATTGATAAGTCAAGTTTTGTTTTATGACTGTAAAGCATTAGCTGAATTCAGAAAACTGGAATAGATGGCACATCCAAAGACTTTTCAGTTTCATGAGGATTAAAAAAAAAAAAGATATGGTGAGCAAAGGACTCCCCCCCCCCAACCCCCTTCAGTCAACAATAGTCATTAACACAATCTGAAAAGTTTATAAATATTCTATTTTTTGACTGGAAATCTTGTTGAGTATTTTTTATTTAATTTATTATGAAGTATTTTCTTACTTTATAGCTGCTACAATTTTGATCCTCTCCTTTATTTTATAATCTACCTAATCACCAATGGGAAGCTAATCATATTTACATATCATTTACACATTTATTAGCAGTCAGCATCAATTCGTGTGTCTTCTAAACCAAAACACCAAAATAAAATATTATCTGAATACAAAGTTAAACAGCCAAATGACTCATCAAAGTTCCTTGGAGCTGTACAAGCTTTTCTCACTTTAATACCTGGTCACGCAAACATAGAAATAAATCCAGAAGGGATCTTGGAGGCCATCTAGTTCAATTTCTCATTTTACAGATGAGGAAACTGAGACCTAGGGACTGTAAGGGACTTACCCAAGGTCTTACAGATGGTAAGTGGAATTTGACCCCAGGTCTTCTAATTCTATCACACTAACTCCTCACAGAGGTCCTTTAAATCACAAAGCTTAAATTGGTTCTGTTTCTAGATAACAGTCTCATTCTAAGACTAGAATCTTAGAAGATGTTAAACTTTTATTTTGACTCACTCTAAATAGTTTTGTCCTCTAACAGGATGACAACTTACCCACCCTTTCTTCCCCATCCAAAATTGATTGAGTGTGTAGAAAGGTCAAACTTCAGTTTTCATTAAGGCATTATCTGAATTCAGAGCAATGGATCAGATGAGAGATCACAAGCGTCTTGCAGTCAGTTCTGCAAGAACTGAAAACAAAACAGGCACCAATCTGATATCGAATTTTAAGCACATTTTCTCATTTTGTTTGTTTAGATTGTGGCTCTCTTGGCTTAGGCCGCTAAGATGCTCTGTGAGACTATTGGTACTTAATATAATGTACATGATTCTTATTCAAAGCAATCTGCAAAGTAGACATAGTGCCCAGTAATGAGATTGCGTTCCAAGTGAAACATTGTTATTGTGCATTGGCAAAGGTCAAAACTCAAATAAAGGTTCAGAAAGGTGACATCTCCCCCAGAATTCTTTTTTTGTGCTGCAATAATGCACTGTAATAAATGAACGTTAGGAGACATATATTTTCAAATGGATCCATAGCATCCTGACAAAGAGGCTACAAATGTGGCTGGAAAACAAAACAACTCTGCTTATAAATACATTATGGATTTCTGAGCCCATAGGCCAGAGGAGGCAAGACTAAACATCATAAAGGTTGTTTGTAAGTGATGGCTCCCTGCAAAAGAATGAGACATTCGGATCTTTTGCCTAAGGCTTCTTAGGAGCAGTTTATCTGTCAAATAAAATTATTAAATGGTCTTTTAATAAAATAAATAATTCAGGGCTGGGGGATAAAGTTACAAGAAGTTGGGAACTAGATATGGAAAGGAGGGGGAGTGAAATAAGGCTATGAGACTTAAAGAGGCCATGTTGAATGCGGTGCTTTAGATTTCAAGAACCAAATTACTCATACTAATGATGTCTATATTATTGTTCCCCTCTCAAATCTCTTAATTTCATTTATTAATCTTTTTTGCTTTCAATTTTAGTAACCTTTTCTTTGATTTTTAGAATTTTGATTTTGGTATTTAATTTTTTTTTAAATGTTAGCTTTCTAGTTGGGGTTTTTTTTTTTTTTTTTGGATTGCCCAATGCATCAATTTATTCTTTTTCTTTTTTTTAATTTTTTTTATTTTTAGGCAATTGGGGTTAAGTGACTTGCCCAGGGTCACACAGCTAGTAAGTGTCAAGTGTTTGGTCTGAGGCCGAATTTGAACTCGGATCCTCCTGAATCCAGGGCCAGTGTTCTATCCACTGCACCACCTAGCTGCCCCAATAAATTCTTTTTCTTAAATAAATTCTAGTTAACTTAGGGCCTAGTGGTATTTTTCATTGAGGTTTTGCAGCTGTTTTGAATTTTTTTTTTTTTTTGCTAGTTTTGTGCCTTGAGTATCCCTGACTCTCTAACAGCTCTTTATCATGGAAGTCTTTTTTGATTGTTTGTTTATTTACTCATTCTTTCAGTTACTTCCTGGATTAGGATTTTGTGTTAAATTAGGCTCTATGTACCTCTGGAGAGAATGCTGGAACCTTATTTGATACAGACTTGTAGTCTCTAGAGTTCTGCAGCTGTTTCCTCTAAATACTGATTGTCTTGTTCTTCATCAGTTATATCATCTTCTCAGAATACA
This sequence comes from Vombatus ursinus, assembly GCF_900497805.2. Lineage (NCBI taxonomy): Eukaryota > Metazoa > Chordata > Mammalia > Diprotodontia > Vombatidae > Vombatus > Vombatus ursinus. The sequence goes on along the minus strand of NW_020954552.1, from coordinate 14,004,180 downwards.
GAGCTACAAACTTTCAATGGACCCTAAGTGGTCTGATCCAGGGTATGGACTGAGTGCAGATTTGCTTCTAGGTGTCTCCAGGAGACAATTGTTGGCTTCAGCCCAGGTTAACTGGGTTCTGAAGGTTTGGAATGACAGAGTTTGAAGGCCTAGCCCTGCTCTGAACCCAGGGGCAGGATTCTTGATTCTACTCTGAAATCAGAATAAGAACACTGCCAGCCTAGTGCTAATACGAGCCTTAATTTAAGGCTGAATCTGAAATTCTAATCTAGCTGTATGATCAGAGTGACAGAGATTCATGCCTGCCTCTGGTCTCTTTCTCATAGGCTGAATTTGTGATCTTGGACTGGGAAAATGACCCAGGGTGGTTTTTCCTTACATTTCCAGATCACTACTTGATCTGGGGCTTCTCTTAGCTAGTTGTGGGGAAAACTTGGCTAGACTGTTTTTCCCTACACTGGCACCTTTGCTATTCCCTATTTATATTTTTTAATAATTTATATATTAGTTTGAAGAATGGATGTTGATCTTACATATTTGTGCCAATTCCTATATAGCATAGATAGAAGAATTTTTTCTAAATATTTGATGCAGAAAATTTTCCTCTGATTGACTGTAACATTCCCCCATTCCTCTTTTTCCTCACTGCATTGATTTTGCTTCATTCAAAAGTTCTAAATTTTATGTAGTCAAAATTATTTATTTTCTTTTTTAGGATTTTCCCTATCCCTTGTTTGGAGTATGGAAGACTTGAGTTCAAACCTGGCCTCAGACACAAACTGTGTGGTCCTGGGCAAGTCACTTAACTTCTTTCTGCCTCAAGTACCTCAACTACAAAATGGGGAAAATAATAGCACCTTCCTTCCAAAGTTGTTGTAGGGATCATATGAACTAATATTAGTGAAATGCTTAGCGTAGTACCTGGCACACAGTAGGTGCTTAATAAATATTTGTTTTCTTCTCCTCCTTTCCCCTCATATGATTAAGAACTATGTGCCTTAGCCACAGCTTTGAAAGGTCCCTGATTTCATTCTCTCCCAATTTTTTTTATAATGTGACATTTAACATTAAATGGTCAAGTGTCTATTTGCAAATTATTTTGGCACACTATCTACACATTGACCTAAAACCTTTTTTCTACTAAACTGCTGTCCAGTTTTTCCAGAAGTTCTTGTTGAATAAGGAATCATTTCCAAAGGAGGTCATGCTCTTCAGTTTATTGAAAACTGAGTTACTAAGTTTCGTTATTTCTGATTTTTGTCTACCAGTTTATTTTATTCTTCTATGTCTCTATTTTTTAACCAGTACAAAATAATTCTCATAATTTCTGCTTTGTAACATATTTGAAGGTCTAGAAATTCAATTCCTCCTTAATTCCTACTACATTTCATTGTTTGCCCAGAGATTCTAGATCTTATATTCCTTCAAATAGATTTTTATTATTATTATTTTGTTTAATTCTTTAAAACATTCTCTTGGTTTTGACTTATATAGGATTTAATTTATAAATTAAGGTAGGATCATCATTTAAATTATATTGGCAGAGCCCAACAATATTGGGCTACAATGATTTGCCTTCTTTTATTTCTGTGAAATCTGTTTTTAATTGTATTTATATTTCTTGAGTGCACCTTAGTGTATTGATGCTGAGATATTTTATATATTTTGTAGGCATTTTAAATGAGGTTTCTTTTTCTACAATTTTTCCTGGTTTTTGTTATTGCCATATAGAAATGCTAATTTTTTGTGGATTTATTTTGTATTTAACTCTACTGAAATTTTTGATCATTTCAGTTTATTACTTTTATGGTTTGCTGGGGTTTTCTATGTAAATTACAAACTCTTCCCCCCCCCTTTACTGATTCTTATGCCTTTTATTTCTTTATCTTGCCGTATTACTATCACTAGTATTTCTATATACATATTGAATTAGAATAGGGAAAGGGAAAATACTTGCTTTATCCTTATGTTTGTTGGGAAAACTTTTGCTGTTCCATTGCCAATGATGTAAGAATTTAGGTTTAGATATGTGCTTTTAGGTAGCAAAATGGTATAGTGGACAGTAAGCTGGCTTTGGAAACAAGGCGACCTATGACAAAGTCCCACCTTTTTGATATACTAGATGTCAGACCCTGGGCCACTCACTTGATCTCTCAGTAGTCAAGAAAACTCTCCAAGACTATGAATCGCAAAGAAGGTGGCAAACTTCAGCAGTAGAAAGAGGTTTATGGAAGTTCACTATGACCCACAAATTCAGTTTTTATTCCTCTATATGCTTTTTTATAACATTGAAAAAGGACTCTTCATAGCTATGCTAAATAGCACAAATAATGTTACATTTTGTCACCAGATTTTTCTGTAACCCCCAAAGCAATATCCTTTGAGACTTATCGCCACACACACACACTTCTTAGGAGTCTAGCCAAGGCAATCTTGCCTCCTCCTGTGGGCAAAAGTCATTAATCATTTGCTATTTAGTATTTCTCTAATACAATTTGACCTAACCTTCCATGGAGGAAACTTGCTCAGATCAGAGAGGTCAGAGAGACAGCAGAATACTTTGGAGGCAAGCTGGCTGCAGAATAGCAGATTCCCTGGAGCATCTCTGAATTTATCTAAGACTTGGCACTGAGAGAGATCAGGCCTTTCTCTCCCACCACTTTCAAGGCCATAGGGAAATCCCAACTCCCTTTCTGTAACTTAAGGCCTGTTCTCAGAAGGGATCTTCCCCTCCCTGTTGATAATTGCGTGAGATGTCTAACTGTCTCTTCCTGATCTGTCTGAGGAAGCTGTGGATCCCTAAACTTCCATCTCAGTCAGACTGGGACAGGATATTGATGAGTCATTTAGCCTGGGCCCACTGGAAAGGTGAGGGATTAGCCTCTTCTCCAGCAATGATTGGGATGACCACGCAGCTGATCTCCCTTGTGGCTCTTCTGCCGTTCTTCCTTCAACATGTCTCCCACTCATCTCCACCTCTTACTGGCTAGGACCCTAGGCCTGAGGAAGAGGTCATATATACTGTATACGTCAGTGACAGCCTTGAAGTTCAGCCTTGTCATTTGCCTGTCACTGTGAGAAACCCAGAAAATGAGAACATTTTCATCCAGGAAACTAAACTGCATTAGATTCTTCTTTCTTTTTAAAGCTGTAATTGATTTTTCCTTGTGTCCTAATCATAGAGCCTTTCTTTTCCTTGTTTCCAAAGGGTCTTATTGTAAATATATTTATTTTCTCAGACTATGGCAAGTGAATAGCTACCCCAGACCATTTTTTATGCTCATTCCAAATATATTTAGATAATAATTAAATAAAAAATAATCATGTGATATTTTGGGGTTTTTTTGTTGTTGTTGCATAGTATCTACTATGTTAATTGTTTTCCTATTACTAAATTGTTCTTGAATTCCTAGTGTAAATCAAACTTGGCCATTGTGAATAATTTTTTGGATTTGTGACTGTAGTATTTTGCTGGAATGTGTTCAAAAGTATGTGTCAATGTTCTTTAGTGATATGAGCCTATGGTTTTCTTTCTCTGCTTTATGCTTCCTTGGTGATAATGTTAGAACTATATTTATCTCATAAAAGGCATTTTGTTCAGTGTTTTCTTTTAATTTTTGAGAATATTCTATAGCATTGTTATTAATGTCTATTTAAATGTTTAATATAATTCACTTGTACTCTCTTTTTTTTTTGGTTATCCAGTTTTTGTTGTTGTTATTAAGTAGTTTCAGTTGTGTCCAACACTTCATGACTCCATTTGGAATTTTCTTGGCAAAGATACTGGAGTGGTTTTCCATTTCCTTCCTCAGCTCATTTTACAGATGAGGAAACTGAGGCAAACAGGGTTAAGTGACTTACACAGGGTCACACAGCTAGTAAATGTCTGAGGCTGGATTTGAATTTAGGTCTTCCTGATTCCAGGCCCGATACTTTATCCACTATGCCACCTAGTTGCCCCAGTTATACTGGTATGACATTTCAATTTAATTTCCTGAAACTGGAGTGGTAAGAACTTTATTTCTTGTTTTGTTAATTAGAGCACTTTATTCTTAATTTTAATGTATACTTTTATATGTAATCATCCATTTCCTTTAGATTTCAGGTTTTGTTTTGTGATCCAAGCAAACTCAATTCTCAGATCCTCACATAGGCTATTCTATTTTTTGTCTCTGTACTTTTGCACTGGCCATTTCTCATTTGTGGAATGCACTTTCTCCTCACCACCAACTTATAGAATCCTTCTCTTTCTTCAAGATACAGTTCAAGCAGCACCTTTTAATTGAGGCCTTTCTCTGATCTCCCCAACTGCTAAATCTCTCCCTCCCAAACTATCTTGTAGTTAGATACTTTGTACTTGTTAATATTTATTCTCTTTGTGTTCATTCCATATATACTTAAGTAGATAAACGTATCTCCCTTATTAGAATTAAAACTCAAGAGTAGGGATTATTTCATTCTTGGTATTTGTTGTCAGTGCCTAGCATAGTGATTGGCACACAGTAAGTATTTAATAAATGCTTGCTTTGATAGATTACTCACATAAAATTGTGAGGCAGAGACAGAGACAAACACAATAGCTAGAATCTGAGTGGCCCTCCTCTGTTCCCCATTTCTTCTGTCTTCCTTGTACTATGACCAAGGTTCATTCTCTCTCTCTCTCTCTCTCTCTCTCTCTCAAACACACATACACCTCTTTCTCTCTTTGTCCAGTACCATAAAAAAAGATGACTTATACTTATTTTGTTTATTAAACTACTGGATAATAGTCTTTGAGACATATGTGCTTATAATATGCTTGCTTCAGCTCTAGATTTTCTTGGTAGTTTATGTCAGAGTCTTAAAAAATGCTCCTGAAGGAGCATTTTAGTAGGTATGGAATCATGTTCTGTTAACAAATCAAACTGAAAAAGCAACCATATAACTATGTGACCATTCAGTATATTTGAAATAACCATTCTCACTCATGAAGAGAATAAAACATTTGGAGGTGATAGCATGTTGCCCTTTGAGTAAAGAATGCCAGAGTTCCAAACATTTGCTAACTGTGTAAACCTAGATAAGTCACTTACCTTTTCTAAGCCTCAGTTTCCTCATCTGTAAAAAGAAAGCAGTTGGGCTCAATGGTCTTTACATTCCTTCCATCACTAAATCTCTGATCCTAGAAGATTCAAACGTGTGTGCTTAACTCCTTAGCATTCTCTGACATTTCCTCGGAGAGTTTAAGTCACAATTTACAACATGAGATTTTATAGTCTGAATGTTGAGAGGCTCCAACTTGGCTCAGATTCTAGCTACCATGTTGCTGGTCTCTTCTAAGTAGGTACCTGAGCTTTAACCTAGAGGATCCTCTAGAGCCGTTCATTAAAGAAAGTGTGCATAAGCACATTGAACCAAGTTATCCTTGATTCATTGTTACCGAGAAGAGAGATTCTGTTCTATCCTTTCTGTCCTCCAATACCCCAGATCTCTATTCAAACTAGAAGTAAAATGATTGGAAAACACAGTCCTTTCTTTTCTTTCTGTTTATTTGCCTGACTGGGGCAACCAATCAATCAATCAATAAGTGAATGAATGAATGAATAGAAATAAATAATAAATAGATAAATAAATACACGTGTGTGTGTGTGTGTGTGTGTGTGTGTGTGTGTATTTCAGTTAGGGTTCTATCTTAATCTACCTTGAGGGGGAAAAGGTTAACTGCAAAACAAACAAGACTCATTCTGTGAGTATGAGTGTTGCAAGCTGATATTTACATTCTGCCTTCATATTATTCTCTGGGCTGAGCCTCATAATAACCCTGGTAGGGAGTTAGGTAGTACAAGCATTATTTTGTATTTTCCCAGGAAGACGCTAAACTCAGAGAGTCTCAGAGAAGTTAAATGGCCAAGGTGATACAGCTAAGAGGCAAAAGAGAAGCAGATTTGACCTAGGTTTTCTTATTCCTAAATCCAATACTACTCTACTCTGTCTTTGACTTAGGGACAAACCCTTCCCTTTTGAATCTGACCGGCAAACTGACAGCCTGCAAACAATAATTCTGATGACTCAACATCTTTTCATGCTTACCCACGAACAACACACGAACATGAAGTTACACAACACATTTTGGACACATACCACCGTGTTTTTTCACCATGTTGATAGAATTTGCTTTACTTCAGAAGACTACATACATGAGAAGAGGAGAAGCTTAATTATTCTGAAATAAAGTGAGATTAGGTGGAACTGTCTACATTTGCCAACCATCTGGAGCAGTAACAATCTCCCCTGGGGGCCTGAGCATATTTGCAATTAAAAAGAATTTGAACTTGCATGACTTTTAAATTGAGAAATGCAAATGAAAAAATGGGCTTATGTATATTGCCTTATACAGCTCAAAACAGTAAATTTATTTGTGTTTTATATGATAAAATAGTATCTCACAACCTTTCATCCCGATCAAAGTAACTAACAAAAATACTACGTGTCTAACACATTAATCAGGTGAGAAAGCATTGACCAATTTAATGTATAAATTAAGCCTGAACAATCCTAGTCACCTCTATTGAACTAGTCAATCAATCAAAGGTGTAAACTAGGTATGAAGTGGGAATTGAATGAAATCAGATGAGGAAAAAAAATGTCTTGTGGTTGGTTGGAGGGTATCAATAGAAACAATTCTGATAAGGAAGGAAAGGTAGAGCTGACAAGAGAGATTGACGGGGTTGCATAAGGAACTTATTAGTCAACTTAAATTTTTAAAAGATATGAATGACTGAAAGAACATTTATGAAGTGCTTACTATGCGCCAAAGCACTAGTGAGACAAATAAAAAATGAGACAGTCCTGTTCAAGGAACTCCCATTTCTAATTGACATATAGGAGAATCCAGTGCAGAGAGGATAACAAGATTCAGTGGTCCTTACGGTATGTTGGCAGATCTGATGGCAATGTGTAGGAGTCCAGAAAGCATAGTGGCAGTTTGGAAATCATGGTTTCCTTCTATTTTATTGGAATAGAATAGTTTGTAGCTAACTCCCTGCTCATTCAAGGGTTATGAGGGACAGGATCCACCTAGCAGTGGATGAGGGGTGAACACTGGGGCCTGACCCTCCACAGTTGAGAAGTAAGGAGTAGGCCTGAGGGTCAGAGTGGAATGAGAATGCTGGGTTCTCTCCTTCAGGTTAGGTTAGAAGGTATCAAGAAATACCTTCCTTTGTCTAGATTCTAGAAGACAGAAACAAAGGAACAGTTCTTATTTTTATAAATCTGAATCAGTTCCTTAGGTATTTTGGAAACATTCCCTATGTTTAAAAAAAAAACAGGCAAAAATTTTCCCCCCAGTTAACTGTTTCTTTTTTAATCATAGTTGTATTGAATTTATTTGTGCAAAACTTATTTTATATTTAAGAAGGGAGTCCCACAGCTTTCAACTCCAATGAATATAACTAAAAAGATGTTTTCTTTTTTTTCCCCTAGATATGAGAGGGGAAAAAAGAAATATTTGATAATTGAAATAATAGATAATTAAAAATTATTTTAAAGTTTAAATATTTTAAATAATTTTATTTAATTTAAATAATTTAAAATTAAAATTAAATTTAAAAGTTAAATATTTTAAATAACTTTTAAAATAATTAAAAATGAAAAATTATTTTAAAATAAAGACAGCAGTGAGGGCAGGTAACTTAAGATTAATGAAAATATTTCATCATCTTGTAAGAAGAGTGTCAGGGCTGCCCAAGTTCACCATGAAGGAGGCTGGTGAAGAATGCTAAGATCAAGAAAAGATTTTATAGAAAGTTATATTGGAAAAAAAGCAGATTATCAAAAAAGAGACATAATTACTTCTTAGAGTGGATAGGTTGATAATGGATGACCAAAAGAAGCCAAAAAATAACATTTTAAATTTTGTTTATTATCTCATTCAAGGTGAATGACCTTTGATCTGGAAAGGATAGGAAATATGGCTAATGAGGAGTTGAAACCCAAGATGAGTATGGAGATGATCTTGGTGAATTCAAATTACCAGGTCCAGACCAGCTATATCACAGGGTACTGAAAGAGCTGGCAGATGTTTTTGCTGAGCTCCCACCAACAATCTTCAAAAGATTGTAGAGGAGAAAAATGTTGCAGAACTGGAGATGATTTTCAGAAATGGGAGGCAATTTTGGCAAAATTTTTGGAATCAATTTGTGAAAGGCTGGATTGTGAGCATTAAAAAATGAAGTGGTGATTACAAAGCACCATCATGACTGCATCAAGAAGAGATTATGTTACACTAGCCTTATTTCCCTACTTGATGAGATTACTAGATTGTTCTATCAGGGGAATGTTGTAGATAAAATTTCTCTCGATTTTAGGAAAGCATCTGCTACTATTTCATCTAATCTTTGTGGTCAGATAGCTCCAGTGGAGGAGTCTAAGGATCTGTGCTTGGCCCAGAACTGTTCTGCATTTTTCATCCAATGGCATGGATGAAAAAACATTGATGGCAAGCTTATTAAATCTGGAGATGAAGCAAAGCTGGAAGGAATAGCTACCATGTTGGACAACATAGTCAAGAGCTAATAGAACAATGACAGATTAAGATGATGGAATGGATCTAATAAGAAGAAATGTAGTAGGGTAAATGTAAAATCTCAGAAACACAGAATCTCAGAGCCTCAATATCTATCTAGTCCAATCCTTAACTGAGCAAGGTCATCTTTTATTATATAGCAGGATAATTAGTCATTCAATCTTTGTGAGAAATGTCCTCCAGTCATGCAACCCATTATAATTCAAATGTTCTGTAGTTTATATATATATATATATATATATGAATTTTAAATCTGTCATACTGAAATGTTAGTCAATAAACACTTATTAAGTGCTTTCTATGTACCAGGCATTATGCTCAGTGCTAGGGTTACAAAGAAAGGCAAAAAACAATCACTGCCCAGAAAAACAACATGTGGACAACTATGTTTAAACAAGATATGTATAGGATAAATTAAGGATAGTCACAAAGGGAAGGCAGTAAGATTAAAGGGGACTGGGAAAGGCTTATTGAAAAATATGAGACTTTAGTTGAGACTTGAAGGAAGCCAGGGAAGCTAGGAGGTAGAGATATGGAGGAAAAGCAATCCAGGGTGAGATTTGAGGTAGGTGGGTAATTGATAGTGTCAAAGATCAAGAAGGATGAGGATTGAAAAAAGGTCATTAGCTTTAGATAAAGTCACCGAATCACAAAATCTCAGAGTTGGAAGGTACCTTAGGGTCCAGCTACCTAAATAAAAATCACTTCTAGAATATACCTGATGAGCTGTTATCCAGACCTTCCTTAAAGGCTTCTAGTGAGCGGGAATATATGCTTCTTGTTCTGGGCTGAGCCAGACCCATGCTAGTCTCCTGGTAGTTTAGGTTTGATGTGGAACAAAATGAGACAATCAGAGATCATGCGCAAATTAACAAAAGGAGATTCACTTAGACATACCAGGAGAAGGACATTCAATATCTTTGAGGACACCTCTAGTTGATTCAGCTGTTCAAAATTGCCTTGCCTGAGCTGCCTATGATGACCCACCAGCCAAGCATAGGATAGGGTTCCGGGAGTTCTTAGTGGCTGTTTTGTATTCAGATGACCAGGAAGTGATGTCACTAGCCTGAGTCTTCTGTCCCCTCAGTCAATCAAATCTTGAGGATAGTTTCAATAATAATAGCTAGTATTCAAATAGTGCTTTAATACTTGAAAATATTTTATAAATATTATTTCACTTATTCCTCACAACAGTCCTGTAAGACAGGTGAAATTATTATCCCCATTTTAGAGATGAGGAAACTGAGACTGTGAGAGTACGTGAACTAAGATCACAGAGCTGGTGTCTGAGACAGAATTGAACTCAGGACTTTCTTGCCAAAGTAATTTTCCCAAAATGTAGTTCTGAGCATGTCACCCTTCTACTCAATAAACTCTAGTGTCCCTTTATTGCCTCCAGGATAGAATCTTGTTTGGCTTTTAAAAGCCTTTGCAACCTGACCCCTTCCTCTCTTTCTACTCTTCCATAAATATTTATTAAATGACTACTATGTGCCAGGCCCTGTGAACATACAAAGGAAGGCAAAAGACAGCATACTGTACATTTCAGTGACACCTCTCTTCTTGTGATTGTTCCTGTCTCTGTCCCCTGACTCCTTGCCTTTTCTTTGGGGGTCTTTTATGACTGCAATGTTCTCCCTCCACCTCCTGGCTTCCTCTAAAACTCAGTTCATGAGTCATCCCCCAATCCTCTTTATCTTTTGTGCCCATGACCCCATATCTGATCTATTGTAATTTCACCTTTGCAATATCTCTCACATCTGTCCCCTTTTCTCTTCTGACACTGCCACCACCTTGGTGCAGGACCTCATCACCTCATGCCTGGACTTTTGCAATAACCTCGGGTGGGTCTGCTTGCCTCAAATCTCTCCAATTCCTCCTGCATCCTGCCACTGAAGTGACTTTCCTAAAGCTCAGGTCTGATCACTTCACTCTCTTATTCAATAAACTCTACTGGTTCCCTATCTCCTCCACAATCAAACATAAAATTCTGTGTTTGGCATTCAAAACCCTTTGTAACCCAGCCCCCTTCTACCTTTCCAGTCTTCTTACACTTTACTCTCTGCAACGTACTCTTCAGTCCAGTGACACTGGCATCCTGGCTATTCCAAGAACAATACACTCCGTCTTTCCTCTACTCTGGGCATTTTTTGTGGCTGTCCCCTGTGCCCAGAATGCTCTTCTTCCTTACCTCTGCCTACCTCCTTCACTTGCTTCTTCCATGTCTCAACTAAAATCCCATCTTCTACAGGAAGCCTTTCCCAACTCCTCTTAATTCTAGTGACTTCCTTCATTTAATTATTTTCTATTTATTCCAGTACATAACTTGTTTGTATAATAATGATTTGCTTGTTGTCTACCCCTCTTAGACTGTGAGCTCCTTGAGAGATGGACTGTCTTTTCTCTCTTTTTGTATCCCCAGTGTTTAGCAGAGTCCCTGGCACATAGAAGTCCCTTAATAAATGTTTATTGACTGATTCATTGACCTTTGGCAGGAGGTCTTTCCTTTTTGGCCCTACTGCTAGTGCCTTCCCTCTGAGATTCCCTCCCATTTGCTCTATCTATCTATCTATCTATCTATCTATCTATCTATCTATCTATCT
>NW_020954552.1:13980814-13993004 GCF_900497805.2 Vombatus ursinus | reverse complement strand
TCTATCTATCTATCTATCTATCTATCTATCTATCTATCTATCTATCTATCTATCTATCATCTATCTATCCATCTATCTATCTATCTATTTTATTCATTGAGTCATTTTCAGTCAAGTCTGATTCTTTGTTACCCCATCTGGGGTTGTCTTGGCAAAGATATTAGAGAGGTTTGCCATTTCTTTCTCCAGTTCATTTTACAGATGAGGAAACTGAAGCAAACAGTTAAGTGACTTGCCCAGGATCACACAGCTAGTGTCTGAAGCCAGATTTGAACTCAGGAAGATGAGTCTTCCTGACTCTAGTCCTGGCACTTTATCCACTGTGCCACCAAGCGTCTCTCTCTCTCTCTCTCTCTCCCTCCATATATATACATATATAGACATATACATATACATACTTATATGTATACATACACACACACTACCACCACTCTGGTGTAGGTGAACTATTGCAATAACCTGCTGATGCATATCTATCTATCCATACCATCATATTTTATGTACATAGTTGTTGGCAAGTCATCTTCCTTATTGGAATATGAGCTTGTCGAGGGCACCATATGTGGTACATAGTAAGTGCTCATAAATGTTTATTGATTTGATGCAGGTTGGAGGGCATGTGGATAGGTTGTTATCTGTCCTGCTAGAGGGCCTAACTACTCACGAGGATGAGATCACAGACTGAAGTATCAAAGTAATGTGGAATATTATATTTTTACTAAGGCATTTAGTGAGGGAAAATCTTAATAACTTCTCCAAATTTTAAAATCCTTCCATTTTAATTTAGAGAAAAAATACACCAAAGTATTGACTTTGGTGTACAAAAATCCTCATGTTACATCTTTTCAAATGATAATACTAGCTAGGATTTATGTAATGCTCTGCAAATATTATCTCATGTTATCCTTATCACAATCCTGGGAGATAGGTATTATTATTATCCCCATTTTACAGAAGAGGAAACTGAAGCACACAGAAGTTCAGTGACTTTCTCAGGGCTATATAACTAGAAAGTGTTTGAGGCAGGATTTGAACATAGTTCTCTTCTTGGCTTCAGGTCCACTGTTACAACTAGCTGGCCATTTAATTTGTTTAAATGTAAGCATTTCCATCTGTATCCCATAAATGTCTGTTAGCACTAAATATCAGACCTCTATGAAGAGGTCTCCCTTCCCCCCCCCCCCCAACTTAAATCTGTTAGGGCTGTGTCAGATTTATTTAAGAGCTCATTGGATTTCCCCTTTGGAAACATGTCTTATTAATAACATGGGTAGAATGTGAGCATGAATCACATTTCCTTGCTTTTCCTAGCATTTCTTATGGCTTAAGGAGTTTTCATCTCTATTGTACATAATGTCCAGTTTTTGCAATCCATGAGTCCTGAGGGTAAGAAAGAAAATCCATTTCTTATCCATTTGAAAGTTTGACCCTCATTAGACCAGCAAACATCTTCCCATGAAGCAAGGCAATTAAGTCTGGCAGAATTCAAACATGGTCAGAACCACAACAAGCTTTATTTATTTCTTCTCTCTGCCTACTGCAATCATTGCACGCAAATGCATTTATTTTCAAAATAATAAATGAGTGGTTATGTAGCTCATTTTGTAGTTTTAAGGTTCTCATAGACAGACTTCTCTAAATCCTTAAAACCACACACTTAGCTTTGCATGTTGAACTGACCATATTTCATGTGAATTTCAAAACTTCAAATATTTCATAGGGTTATAGAATCATAGATTTAGAACTGGAAGGGACTTAAGAAGCCATCAAGTACGATCCCTTCATTTTACAGATAAGGAAACTGAGTCACAGTGTGCTTAAGTAATTTGTCCAGTGTCACAGAGATAGTAGGAGGATGAGGCGGACTTAAACCAATGTCCTTCCTTACTCCAAGTCCATTGTCCTATCCCTTACACCATTCTGGCTCTATAAACCATGCTGTCCTTATGACATCTGCCTCGCTATTCCATTTATCCAGAGAAATTGTACTCCTGTATTCCAGTATATGCCTTAGTGGTTTGATGACAAGCTTTGGCTAAAAATATTCACTGTTGGTTACATGCATAATGGCTGTGATAGCCTTTATAAACTTGAAAGCATCACATGATAATAATACCTAGCACTTGAAGGTTTGCAAAGCACTTTACATGTTATCTCATTTGATCCTCACAACAATCCTCTGGGTTCTTGGCAGGCAATCAAAGGTGAAGTGACTTGCCCAGGGTCACATAGCTAGGAAGTGGCTGAGGCTGGATTTGAACTCAAGTCTTCCTACTGCACCACCAGGGTAGGTGGTATTATTAATCTTAATTTTTGAGATGAAGAAACTAAGACTGAAAGAAGCTGTGATTTGCCCAGGGTCACACAACTATTAAGAGTCTGAGGTAGGATTTCAGTGCAGAGTAAAACAATAACAATAATCTTTAGCATAAGCTTTGTAAAGGGCTTAACAAATACTATGTCATTTTATTTTCACAACAATCCTGTGTGATAGGTGCTATTATTATCTCCATTTTACATGTGAAGAAACTGAGGCAGACAGTGGTTAAGTGACTTGCCTAGGGGGTGACACAGCTAGTAAGTGTCTGAGGCTGGATTTGACCTCAAGTCTTCCTGGTTCCCAGTCCAACATTCTATACATTATGCCACCCAGCTACCTGATGTTAATAATAGTAATGGTGATAATAGCTAGCATTTATATAGAGTGCCAGGCACTGTGCTAAGCACTTTTCAGTTATTATCTCGTTTGGTCCTCAAAACAACTCCAAAAGGTAGGTGCTATTATTGTCCCCATTTTATAGATGAGGAAGCTGAGGCAAGCAGATGTTAAGTGATACACAGTCATTAAGTGTCTGAGACTGGATTTGAACTCAGGTCTTCCTGAGTCCCAATCTTGGTGCTCTACCCACTGTGCCACTTAGCTGCCCTGAATATTAGCTATTATTATTGCTATTGATCAGTGAAGAATATTTCTGAATTTAACCCAAATAAGTCAGTTTGTTTCTTGCCACCAGGAATAAAGACCTAGCATTCCATGTGAAAACTTTTCAACTTGATAGAATTTGTCAAAGCTTACTTTTTACTGGCATAACCTTTGATAGTATACTATATATATATATACATATATATAATATACTAGTATATTGTGGTACTAGTATAACCCAGTACACAATACATGAATAACTTACAATTTATAAATGACTTTACTTTTTCAAATTCTTAAGTTCATGATATCATTTGATTATTACAATTTCCCTATGAGATGGGTGCTCTTCTTATGTGAGGCTTAGAAGTGACTTGTTCAAGACCTTACAAGGAATTAGTGTCTCAAGTCATTTCAAACCTTAGTTTTCCTGACTACAATGTCAGCACTAAACCTTTTACACCAAGCTGCCTTCACTATCTTCACCTTGATCTGTCTTCTGTAAGCAGATTTCTCCTAGGCTAAAATCCAAGTAAGATATAACTTTTTGCCAAACATTTCAAGAGAGATGATTACCCAATCTGTTATAGCTGCTTTTTGGGGGTGGGGTAGGAAACGGGGCTGGAAACTTTGCAGAAGATGCAAACCAGCAATAATGCTAAAAGTATGGAATAAATGGGGTGGGGGGGAAACACCTGAAAAACACAAATAATACAAATGGATCTCTGGAGTAGAATTCATTCTTGACTTGGTCACTTGGGAGGTTCAAGCTTTGGTTGAGATGATATTGATTCCATGGCTAAAAGAGGAATAAATCAATAATTTTGCAAAAGGTTGTCCTCTAGACTTGATGCTCTCTTTATACCATTGTCATCTTCCCCCAATTTGGTGTGAGTATAGCTGTGTTAGTCTTCCACAACAGGGTCAATCCTTAAACAGAAGAGATCACCATGTTTTGTGGGGGATGGGGCACATGATCTCACCTGTTTTGATAGTTTTCTTCTGACATTCTAGGAAGGTAGGTCCCAATTAGTTAGGGAGTTGTAAGCTTCCGGAAAGGGGGAGTCAACCTATGGGGTGGAAAGAAAGGGACTGTGCTTGAAAACAGCAGGAGTGAAAACCTGTCTATAATGAACATGTCCTGACCCAAGAATGCTTAGGCCCTCCAAACCATAGAGGTTTTTGGAATATCACTGTAAAGCAAAAGAAAATTAGTCCGCATGTGGTAATCCACATGATGGGAATATGAGGAGATTCCCAGATACAGAGCTTTAAAGGAATAAAAAATTCATATCACTATTTAAAATGTCCTCTTCCTCCAGTCCTAGGAAGAGGGAGAATTAATTGGTTCCCCCTTAGTTAACCAGAGATTGAGTCCTTTCATGACACTTCTCTGAATAGATGATACTTAAGTGGTCCATTAATGGGAAGGAAGTTTAAAGGAGTGGCCACTTCTCTGGCAGAATCCGTGGTTCTAATAGAACCAATGAAAGGGGAGTGATGGGGATGCTGAGGAGGCTGTGACCTGACGGAGTCCAGAGAAGAATAATCAGCTCCTGTTCCCAGGTGCTTTCAATGAGGAGAAACCATAGCAGTTCAAATAATTCAGTTTCATTATTTGAGATGCAAGAAGCAAAGGGAACAAATGATAATCTCCCTTCTGATTTTGTCACCACAGATACCATGAAACCAAGCAGGAAAAAAAAAATCCTGTCAATTCTTCCTTTTTCACAAAGAAGATAGCGCCAGCAGGTAGGTTCCCCTGGGGGAAAGCCTTGCTCATTCATCACTTACAGTTGGTCAAAGTGGCAAATGATTCCCCAGCTGTTAGCAGCGTATTCAGCTGCCTCGGCTCTGCTTGTATCTTTCTCCCAGAGAAGTCAAGAACAGCAGTCTCCGGGGAGCCTGTGGTTGTCACTGCTGTGTCCTCAGACTCATCACCTGACATGTCCCAGATTTTGCCTGCTCAGATTTGTACACCTGAGTTTTTTGCAAAGGTGGTGATTTATTGCCAGATAGCTGTCTCCTTAATCCCTAAACCCACTTCCTTCATACATTGTATAAACATACATTAGTCAAATCACCTTATGTTGCTTCTATGTTGCGTATTTCTCCTATGTAGTTGAGAAACTGGATTTAGCAATTTTGAGTAAAAAGTCCAATACCTACACTAACTGGATGTGAGCAAAGGAGGTTTGGAATGCTCTGGACCCATTGAGGTTGTTCAGTTATTAGAGTAATTACTATGTTGGAAGAGTTATTTACTAGTGAAACCCTGATGAACAGAAAAAGCTAAAAGAGTCTCCCAAAATGCCAAACTTCTTCCCAGAAAGCAATGTGGCAGATGGGATCAACAAGAACATATATTTAATATACTCCACAAAGAAACTATCACCAGTTATGGAAAGTAGCCACTCATCTAATATTCACATTGTGAATATGGCAACGTGCATTTTTTAAGGCATTAAAACTATACAGAAGTTGATGCCACCCTAGGAATCAAATTCTAATTTACTGTATGGACTGAGCTTTATTTGTGCTGTTATAATTTTTTAAAGGTGGTAATAGGAAAAAATCCATTTGAAAAGCAAACATTAAAGGATGAAGATTTGATTTGATATTTAATAATCATCAGCCCCCCCCCCCTCAATGCTACTGGATGAATGAAAGGCAATATAGTAGAGCAGAAAGCCCAGTGGGTAGGATATTAGATGGACTTACTTTCAAATCATGGTTCTTCTACTTACTAGTTCTATAAACTTTGTTAAGTGTTTTCATCTTTCTGGGCCTCAGTTTATTCATATGTAAAATGAAGGGATTGGACTCCTTAGAGATTGGATCTCTAAGGTCTATCTAGGGCTATAATCCTAAGTAAATATGTAAACATGGGAGGCACTCTTGTCTATTTGAATGTCAGGGATTCAAACTCACTGATGTATAGAGATTGTCCTTTCATGTTAGTTGCTACATAGGAAAGGTCCTTTTTTTTTCTTTTAGACAAATCTAAAAATTATTTTGCATGTTGAAATATGCAGAGAAAAATACAGGAAGCTATGTTTTATCTACACCCAAAGTCTATGAAACTCTGCATATCCTTTGATCTAGTAATACTACTAGGTCTATTATCCCAAAAAAGATCAAGGAAAAGGGAAAATGACCTATTATATCTGTATATATATATACACATATATGTATATATTTATAGCAAATTTGTGGTGACAAAGAATTAGAAATTGAGGTGATGTTCATCAATTGGGAAATGGCTGAACAAGTTGTGGTAGATAATTGTGATGAAATACCATTGTGCTGTAAGAAATGATGAATAGGAGATTTCAGAAAAACCTGGGAAGTTGTAGATTAACTGATGCAAAGAGAAAGGAGAAGAACCAGGAGAACATTGTACACAGTAACAGCAATGTTGTAATAATTATCAACTATGAAAAACTTAACTACTCTGAGCAAGACAATGACCCAAGACAATTCTAAAGCACCCATGATGAAAAATGCTATCCACCTCCAGAAATAGAACCAATGAACTTTGAGAGCAAATTTTTTCATTTTCTTTATTTTTCTTGGTTTGTGTGTGTTTTGTTTTACAACATGACTAATATGGAAATGTTTTGCATTACTTTGCAAAACATGTATGTTTTGTTGAGTCATTTCAGTCATGTCTGACTCTTCATGACCCCATTTGTGGTAATCTTGGCAGAGATACTGGAGTGGTTTGCCATTTCCTTCTCCAGTTCATTTTACAGATGAGGAAACTGAGGCAAACTTGTCCATGGTCACACAGCTAATATCTGAGGCCAGATTTGAACTTGGGAAGATGAATCTCCCTGACTCCAGACCCAGTCCTTTATCCATTGAGCCACCTAGTTGCCCAAAATAAAAAAAAATTCTACCTCCTTGTTAACTCTAATTTATATTTTGTTCTTTGTGACTCCATTTGGGTTTTCTTGTCAGAGATACTGGAGTGGTTTGTCATTTCCTTCTCCAACTTATTTTAGAGATGAGGAAACTGAGGCAAGCAAGGTTAAGTGACTTGCCCAGGGTCACATAGCTAGTAACTGTCTGAGGCCAGATATGATGAAGAAGATGAGTCTTCCTGACTCCAGGCCAGATGCTCTGATGGATATTATATTTCTTGCCTTCTCAAAAGGTGGGACAGGGGCTGGCAGGGGAGAGAATTTGAAACTCAGAATTTTGAAAAATGAATGTTAAAACATTTTTAAATGTACTGGGAAAATATTTAATGAAACAAACATATATTTTAAAAAAGAGAAAATGTTTCCTCACTTGAAAGTGGAAAGAGGTAAAGGGAAAGACTGAACTACTGAAAAAATATTTTATTTTCTATAAGAATGTTATCTATGCTACAATTATATCAACTTAAGCAGCCTCGTTTCTAATTAGATAGATACACTAAGCATCTTTTTGGGGCTTTGTGTCTGATAAATATGATTTAAAATGAAAGCAAGAGAATAAAGTTTGGTGGTTGTAGGAAAGTCACAGCAGAGATGTGTTTCTTTGCTGTTTTTGTTTTTAAATTTTGTAGAAAACTTGAGGGAAATTCATTTGATCTGGTACATTTTAGTTTGGGTTGCAAACATGGTAGCACTTTCAAAGATGACTTTAATGTCTTTCTTTTAAACTCGTCCTCAAAGAGTTTGAAACAGACTATCTCAGCTTCCAACAATTTAGAAGAATCAAAAAACAAATACTGCAGCAATACAATATTCACTTTTAATATTCTTTTACCAGTTCATTGTCTCTTACAGAAAAATGAAAACATTTTTTGATAATACAGATTGGTTTTTGACCTCAGAAATCTTTACTGGAATGCACATTAAAATGCCTTTAAATGCAGATTTTCATTTATTAGATATTTTCATGGTTTCTGGTTCTTGTTGTTATTGTTGTTGTTGTTATTGTTGTTGTTTTCCACTTCCTGTGTTGTACACCATTGCTACTCTGGCAGTAGTGAGCTGTGATACAGTAAACTTCCCAACAGAAATGTGTCTTATCATCCACTTATTTATCTCTGTGTGTTCCATGCTGAAATATGATAAGCAATTCCCTTTCTTCTCCCCTCCTGTAGTGGTCAACTACTCCATGAAACCACCATCTTCTCTGGAGCACTGAAATCAAGAAACTCAATATGGCCGCCAGCAACCAGATTGGAGTCTCCTTTGAGCCAGGGTCTAATTCCCAACAAAATATGCTACTATGATATCAGATAAAATAAAACTCTAACAGGTACCTGCCCCTTTTCTATGAGTGAAATTTTAAATTACAAATTCCATATCTGACTAAAAATTACTGTGGTAAAAGATGGCAGCAGTCATTAAAAGGTGGTATCCAGTGTTAATGTGTATGACACACTTTGACTCCTATACCACCCTTTGATGTGATGGTCTATTTTTTCCCCATAACATTATTTTGGCTGTTCAAGTGTAAAAAAGGACAATGAAACCTGTACATCCACTTTGTTCCTGGTGGGGATGACAAGAGTTCCAGCAGGATATAATGATCAAAACAAGGTTTCCTCAATCCCAGCCTCCCTCCCTAAATCTTAGAACCCTTGTCTAAGGAGCAATTTCAATTTTTGGCAATGCTGTACCAACTTTCTGTTAAGAGTTTTACTATGTTAATATTTCCCTTTCAGACCTCTCTTCAGTGGGTCACCTCAGGGAAAGAAGTTGAAGCATGGGCATCCAATAGGAAAATTTGCAAGTGGAGAACTTTAGAAAGATGTCATTACTCAATTCAGAGTCCAGAGGGCATGAAGGTGGACATGCTGCTCAGCAGTATTCATTCTAATGCTTTTGTTTTCGTTTTAAGCAAGAATGAAAAATGGTGTGGACACTTGGTATAGATTTTAAACAGCTAACAGTCTTCAGAGGTTTTGATCAGCACCAATTCCTGTACTAGTAAGTTTAATCAAAAGTTAAGAAAGGTTACTAAGCTTTAACATTATAAAGGTAGACTGGAGCTCTGCAGCAATAGCTGAAAACTACATGCCTGTTCCACTAGAAATTTCTTTCATACTTTCATTCTTAATAAAGTGCTTGTAATATAGGTAATTGCTCTTTATTAAGGGCTCCTTCCAATGAATTAACCCCCTTAATCAAAATTAGAGAGATGATTATTTCCCTAATTGCCTGGAGACTTTTCTCCTTTGTGACACATTTAATAGGGCAGGAAAAAGATCAGTAGGTCCTGCCTTTTTAAAAATAATCTATTTGTCTTATCCTAGAGCATTCAGGTTTCTCTAAGCTTGGGAGTTTGAGTCTGATTTCTAAGCTAGACAGTAGTATTTGGATTATAACTCACAATCTCTTTGGATGTATATGTCTTTCACATGTTGTATATCTAGACTAATTTTTTTTAAAATTGTGATGCATACATTGTCCTCTTTCAATATTACAGCATCTGATGATTTCCAGATATCCTAGCTTTTGATGAAGGAAATGATATACGTTTATTTACAGTAGTCTCTCTAGATATATGAACTTATTTATGATTTCCTGGACTCCAATTGTAGTTCTATACCTTCCAGACACAAAACTCTACATTCATAGAATAAATTTATTGGAATTATTACAGAGCTTTAAAATGCAACCACAATCAGTTCAGGAAATAGGTTTATTTACTCATGGCCATGGGAAAGAATCTACATGAGAACATTCATGAAAACACACCAGCTGTGGCATACTTGGATCACACTATTAAATAAATCCCATTTATCAGAACTAGTTATGGAAACAATGGGAAACTGAAATGTAACTTAAGTACAAATATTGGTCCCTGTGGGTTCTCAATGCTCTTCAAAAAATAAAATAAAGTAAAATAAAAGGGAGTAGGGACAGAATTCTAGTTTCTGTTTTGACTGAAACTGTGAATATATAAACATCTTTCTCTCGACCCCGAGCTAACATCTCCTTTAAAGCCCTGAAGATTTCTTGAAACTGTGCCATTAACTTTAGCATTTCATTAAGCTTGATGTTGATTAACCAAGGGAAGTGACATAATTAACCATATTTTCAATTTGGAGAATTTGTAATTGTACTTTTCCCTTATTTAAAAATATGGACTCCAAGTGAGGTTTTGGTTACCTATGCTAAAAGAAAGTCCCTTGGGAGCTTGGCAAGCTTAGTTCTTTTGAACTACAAGTGTTAGCAGTTTTTTTTTTCCCTTTAAAACTTTTAAATATTTTCCCCCATGAAATGTAAATAAGGAAGACACATTAAATAGTTTAATAATTTCTTAAAGACTATAACATTTCATAGGTTAATATAAAATTGAGCTGCTAAATTTTACATTTTTTTTTCTATCCAGCAGTTCGTTTATGTAACTGCCCTGAGTAGATATGACAGTAAATGCTTCTTTGCAAACGGCCCTTGGAGTTTAAAGATAATCCAGTAAAGCTACTCAAAAGGTAATAGAACTCTTCTCAAGCATTCTTAATTGGAGTTGGAGGAAAAGAGGGCTCGTTTGTTCACTATAGCCCGCTCCTCCACATTTCTCCCATGATAGAAACAGCTGTTTAAGGGAACTAGCTGTGCTCATTTTCTATGCAATGTTCTCCATCAGAAAGGTGAGATTTAAAATAGTAAAACAAAACTTGTCTATTAATCTTCTAAATACTGGCTTTTAGAAAAGTGTCCATTTGTTCCCTTGTGAAATTGTTTTGTTTTGCAACCTCACAGAGGCCCAGGTTATGAAAAGATGACTGGGCCTCACATCTGCAGATTTGATTGGTTTCTTGTAGTGCATTTCAAAATTGTACAAAGGTGGAAAATTTGTGCTTGTGTAAGCTGCTGCTTTTGAGTA
Source organism: Vombatus ursinus (assembly GCF_900497805.2). Classification (NCBI taxonomy): domain Eukaryota; kingdom Metazoa; phylum Chordata; class Mammalia; order Diprotodontia; family Vombatidae; genus Vombatus; species Vombatus ursinus. Next base: position 13,982,248 of record NW_020954552.1, on the reverse strand, counting down.
GGCTTACGATTCCTTAATTTAGTTAGTCCTAGCAATCTTCAAGCTATTGCATGCCCCATTCCTGAAAGCATATTTGGTTGGGATGATGTAGCTTAAACAGTTTGGCTCTAAAGCTTCTTTATATAGAGCTTCCTTTAAAATTATATTAATTTATAATATATATTGAATGATAGTTTTACAAAAACAAATTAATGTATTGGATTTTTTTTTATGAAAATGACTTTTTACAGTAAGTAAAAAAGGGTTATCACAGTTTTGGTAAATTGCATGAGTTCATATTGAAAAGAAATCTTTCACATGTTCTGAATGACTTGAAAATGGTGGTGCTCTAGGATACTTTCAGTTGTACGCTCTGAAGCAGTAGACACCGTAGAGCTTGTGCTTTTTATCCGGGAAGCCCGCGAAGCGCACGGCTGCTTCGGTAGGGCTGCAGCGTCTCCTTGGCCGGGAGATGGGGTAACGGACGCTGCCGTCGGCCAGCCAGCCCGCATCGCATCGATCGTAGCCCAGGAGTTTCCAAGCAGCGAACATCTGGCCCACTTTAGCGATCTGAGCACCATCATTGAGACAAGCCTGCACAGCTTCATCGTAGGTCAGCTTGGTTGGGTGGATTAGGTAATAAAAGCGACCTGTGGAAGGAAGAAGGAAATCGGTGTGAGCTGGTCAAATACTGGACAGAGACTGAGAAGTTCTATCAGGTTATAAACAGGAGTTAGGGCAAGAAAAGGAAGTGTTTCTTAATGAAGAAGTGTTTCTTAATGAAGATGAAGGCGGCAACGGTATTGGCTGGGATGGCTCTGGAACACTGAATAACTAACTAATTGTAGTACCCCCCAGATTGCTCTCCATTAATAAGTTTCATTTTTCCTATCCTGCCAAATGTGTGTTCAGATGTGCCCTTTTAAGAGCAAATGGAAACGACAGATGAAGTTTCAGCTAGTTAATTAGTGACTAAAAGGACCATTATTGGGCACTGGAGAGGCTGTGGTACATGCTAAGTATGAGATCTATTTAAATTTGAAGCTATAGCAAGACTGAACTTCAGCACAACTTTCCAGGAGGCAAAATTTGAATATGAAAAAGGATCAAACACATTCTTCCCATTAAAGTTCATTGAAAAAAAATCAAAAGCTCTCCAGGTCTTTTCATTACAGGTATCAAAAAGAGATTATTCTCCTCCTAAGAATACAGCGCAAAAATAAAGATTTAAAGAGACCATGTAAGAAAATACAAAAACACAGGAAGTTACTTGCAACCGATAACAAGTGCTCAGAATGTAAATGCTGATTCACTTTATTCACAATAAAATGCCTGAATTTCATTTATTCTTCTTTTTCAATTCACTTGAAGCCCTTTAAGAAAACTGTGATACCTAATTACCACTTCTTTCTTCTTCTTCTTCTTCTTCTTCTTCTTCTTCTTCTTCTTCTTCTT
>NW_020954552.1:13931586-13980804 GCF_900497805.2 Vombatus ursinus | reverse complement strand
TTCTTCTTCTTCTTCTTCTTCTTCTTCTTCTTCTTCTTCTTCTTTAATAACAAGGATTCTATGAGCTACTTATTGGATAATATTACATTTCTAAGATTCTTTCCTTGAATAAAATATGGCATGAGCTTAAGCACAGACAGAATAGTTTTAATAGATTTGGCTTGAGTCAGAAGACAAAAGGATTTATACTTAATGAATTTTAACCCAATATCTAAATGATTTAAGTGTGAGTTGAGTCAAATAGACGTTTCTGTTTTGAGACTGCTATGGTATGATTCTGGGGATGTGAAGCATGTAGACTGATGACTGGAATTTTAATCAATGCTTGTTGAATGAATAAATAATAATTAGAAAGGTGGTCTCTATCACTAGTACAGTGTTTTACACATCACAAGTGTTCAATAAATGTGTATTTATTGAAATTGTTGAATTACCCTAATCTTGTTATTTTTCTTCCTACTCCCTGCCTTTTCAATGGCCTAAATGAAAAGTAACACAAATAATGGGTGGAGCTTGGGAGATATACAAACAACAAATTACACTTATTTCTATGGCAGTGTAAGTTTTACAAAGCACTTTACTTGTGGTGACCTCATGGGGAAGGTAAATATTACTAGTACAATTTTATAGATGACAACTTGAGAAGTTAAATGATTTGCCTATGGTCACTCAGCTAATGTGTTGGATTTTATACCCAAATATTACCTAGCATGTCAACAATGCTGACTCAACTACTAGCCTTTCTGTCTCTATCTTTCTCACAGACTGGTGTAGAAATACTAAAATTATATACCTTTGACTGAGGAACTGAGATAAATAGGGATTAAGTGACTTGCCTATGGTCACACAGCTAGTAAGTGTCTAAGGCCAGATTTAGGCTCAGATTTTCCTGACTCCAGGCCCAATGCTGTACATCCACTGTACCAGCTACCTGTCCCTATAGCAAAAGCTTAATACATTTATTGAATTGAATTGAATTGATCATAGCCTTGGCAGCAAGTGTCATCTAGTTTCATTCTCTTTGTATTATAAATGAAGAAACTGAGGTCCAGAGGTCACAGGTACAGTAGTGTCCAAATAACTTGGGACAAGTAATAATTTTGATATGGTATCATTTTATGACAGCAATGGTTAGGGGTTTGTGCTTCTACTGACACTGACCTGATTCAGTACATCTGACCTTGACAAGATGAAACCAGGTTGAGCTGGTTTTCCCACATTTAGTTAGTTTCCTGGAAGTTTTGTGTGGGATTTTTTTGCCACGGACATGTGTTTCATTGTTCTCTTCAGTTTTGCCTCTCCACCCCCCACCCCAGGAATGGATATTACTCCAAGGAAATTGCAAAAATTGTAGCTTTTAAAGAACACTAAATAGTCACCATTAGTGATATTGTAGTTGCTGTTAATGTAAGGAAGTCATGTGCTTTAAGGATTGTTCAAGCCTACGATGAAACAGAATCAGTGGCACAAAAGTACAAAGTAAAATTTGGTTGTAAACAAAAGAAAAAACAATGCCAAGAACTGACAAATCATTCCTGCAAAGACTTTCAGAGAGACCCAGCAGCTAGATGAATTGCTATTGATTCTTCTACAAAAGTAGGCTTTCTGAGGTTGGAAGAACAGCAAGATACAAGTAAAAGCAAACAAATAAACAGGTGATAATCTTTACTAGGAAGAAAAAAAACCCCACTTATCATGGACAAGATAATTCAATGCCTAGATTACTAAAGATGGAAAAAAAAGATTATTTTTGATGACAAAGCTCACTTGTTAATTCAAAGCTATGTAATAATCATTGTCAGAAGTCCAGGTGAGCCTGCAAAATTTGTACATCTTCCCTAGGCTGTAAAAATTTTCTAGGGGAGGAGATTATTACTAGTGGGCTGTAGAATGGTGAATTCTCATGACTATATATATATATATATATATATAGTGAATGTTATGTGTCTGAGGATGAATTTGACTCGGGTCCTCCTCACTCCAGGGCTGGTGCTCTATCTACTGTGTCACCTAGCTGCCCCAATATTTTGATATATTGAGGATCAAAATTGTTCCAGAATTACAGAGGTTCCTTAATGGAGATGGAATAAGGTAACATGACTTTATGCCATGATACATCACAAAAGATTAAGAAATGTATCTAAGCGATAAATATAGTTCAATGGCCATTTTTACATGATTTAAATCCCACTGAAAACAGAAAGGGTAACCTTTGAAAAATGAACTTTTCTAAAGGTTCTCTTAATATCCAATGACAAAAGTGTGGTTTTATGATAAGGAATTGAAGGATATGTTTTAAAATCGTGTGTACTCATTGACAAATTGTGTAAAACAAGAGACTTCAGCAAAAGGAATACTGTACTTTTTCAATATGTAAATGGTTGTAAGGTGTATTGTATAGGTCAATACATTTTAATATATTACTTTGGCCCAAGTTATTCTTACATCATTCTAGTAAGTGGATGATTGGAGATTCAAACCAGGTCCTCTGGACCATATTTCCTCAATATATAAACATCAGTATTTTAAATTATGGTTCTATAAAAGAAATGCATGGTCTAATATTTGCCATAAACCTCGGGATCAAAAACTGGATGTTGGTCAGTGGTAAGTTCTTAGTTTATTTTGAATTATTGAATTAAATGACGCCCATAGGATCTAGAACTGGATGAGGTTTTTGAAATCATATAATCAGATTACCTATTTCCATCTTACAGACTAGGTGCAAGATGCTCAGGGAAATGAGTACTTAGCTCAGGTGGGATTTGAACCCAAATCCTCAGATTCTAAATACAGTGCTTTTATATAGGAGTGTGTGTGTGTATGTATGTATATATTCATGTGTGTATATGTATATATATATACATACACATATACATATATACACACATATCCATATATACATACACATGAATATATAATGTATATATACATGCATACATGTGCACATATATATGCATGTGCACACATGTGTACACAGATATGTTTAAAGACAGGATCTGTGATTTCACTGATATAAGGAAAATCGCTCTAGCAGTAAGATTAGTACCTTTTCTGTAACTTAAATGTTTTAGAGTCACCTGGAGCACTGAGAGGTTGAGTGATTTGCCATTTATAAGACTTGAACTCAGACCTTCCTGACTCTGAGATTGTGTCTCTATCTCCTACACCTTGCTAGTGCTCATCTACTGTAATAATAATTGTTAAAGTGTTGTAGGCAGCTAGGTGACCCAGTGAATAAAGTATGGACCTGCAGTCAAGGAGTTCAAATCCAACTTTGGACACAACTAATTGTGTAACTCTGAGCAAGTCACTTAACCTCTCAGCCTTAGTTTTCTTATCTGTAAAATGGGGGGGAATAGTACCTGCCTTAGTGTTATGAAGATAAAATAAGATGTTTGTAAAATGCTTTGCAAAGCTTAAAGAATTATATAGGTATTATTAGTATTGACTCTTACCATTGAAGTTGGAAGTAAAACAGAATACATCATATCTGCTTTTATCCTTATCCCAAAATCCGTAATTCCTGACACCAGGCACTGTGTTTCTCCCTCCACAGGGTTCTCTAGGTTTAGTGATAGGATACTGCACAGATCCATCACTGAGCCAGCCAGCATTACACCAGTCTAGCCCTGCCCTCCAAGCATCATAGAGTTGGTCGAAAGAGGCAATCACAGAGTCCTGATCCAGGCAAGCCTGTTGAGCCTCGTGGAAATTGAGATTGTAGCGTCCCAGTCTTGGAAAGTAAGGGAAGACCACACCTGTCCAAATGAGAAAGAAAAAAAATGTTAATCAGTATCACCTAAGAGGGCATGAAAACTGCAGATGTAACTATCAGACCGAGCAATAAATCCTGGTCATTTCACAAGAGCCTCCTCTTTGACAAGTGGCCCTTCAACCCCAGTGCTAAATTAACTCTGAATTGGTTATTTAGAGGTCTTCAAGTGATTTGATTCCTAAGCCAATGGCTTTCTGCTTAACTCAAGAACAAGAAAACTCTTGCTGAAGAGTACTCAGCTTTGTGTGGTCCAACCCATCACTTTGCAGATGAGCAAAATGAGACCTTAAAGAGATGTGAAGTTTGCCTGTGGTTGCTCAATCAGTTAACTACTCACAGAGCCAGGATTGAAACTCAAGGATTATCTCCCTTGGTATAGTTGAAAGGGCAACAGATTTGTAGCTAGGTGTCCTGGGTTCAGATCACAGCTCTGTGTCTTACTATTCATGTGACCTTGAGCGCTACTATCCATGTGACCTGAGTGATTCTCCAGGCTTCAGTTCCTTCTCCTATAAAAGGAAGGGTTTGGACCAGATAATCTCTACAGACCCTTCAAGCTAGATATTTTGGATCTGATCATATGTAATTTAAAAATAAATAAGAAAATGACTCAACTGCATATCACTGACTTCAAAATGACCCTTTTCTACACTTAAGGAAACACTCTTGTTGAGCTTATCCCATGCAAATTACTCACTAAGCCCATGAAAGATCTCTTCTCAGCACTTTGCATCTGGGCAAAAGCCAATGCCCAGCATCATTCCTGAAAGAATAGGGGTGGAGGAGAGTGGGAGGATGCCTTTCCAGAGAAAGTACTCAACTTTATTTCATAATGCCCTTCTTGGTAATGCTTCTCAGAAAAGCTTCATTTTTCATACTGCTTCATATATCAAGGAGCTTGCTAAAGTATTCACATGGGAACATATACCTCTCTTTATATATTAACGTTCATGAAAAGTTGCATTTTTCTTTTCTTTTTTTTCTAAAGAATCACACTCATAATGATTGCAGGCATAACTGCCCACAAGCTGTATGCACATCTATGCTTCTATTTTAAACTAGGGTAGGTAATGACTTCCTATATAAGGGACCTTATGGTGGTAAATCCTTCTATATCATGAACAAACATCTCTGATTTATCTTTTTTTAAAAATAAAGTTGATATTTCTTGTAGGATTTTGTTATAGTGAAGCACACACACACAAACATTAAACATTACATGCATCCAACTTTGACCATTATATCTGTTACATTCCTAGCACAGCCTCTAGGTTTTTGTTTATTTGTTTTTGTTTTTCCCCCAGTATTAGCTAGGATTTCCCACTACTAAGGGCCACAATATTTTAATATTTCCATTCTCCTTGAGAGTTCTCATTTTCGGGTTATTCAAATAACCTCTACAGTGATCCAATTTCTTTTCTTTTTCAAAAAAATATTGCAGACAATTACCACAGTTTCCCAAAAGTCACCTTGCACATCCTGGGTTCTGAGCATCTGATGATCAACTGGTCTAATATGGGGACATGTGACAAAGTATTTCAGTGGCCACAGTTTCTCTTCCTTACTTACCAGAACATTATGACTCTTACTTGGCTTCTGACTTTGAGCTGGAAGAAGTAATAGCTTTGAGAAGCCACTAAAATGTTTTCATTTCCTTTACATAAATAATCAAGGTTGTTTTGAGGATGTAATCTTTTTACTTGTGGCTCATTGATTTAATAAGTTGTGAAATGATAACCATTTTGAGGTAGTCAAGCCCTGTCATCTTATTTCCAGGTCAAAGAAATACATTAAATGCAATGATTTTTCTAAAGAACTGCTAGAATGAATTACCTTACTTTAAACACAAGAGTCTCTTGACCAAATATTTGAGGATGGTGGATATAACTTTATATTATTAACATAAATTTCAATAGCACAGAATCATTGACTAAATGATTTTAACTAGAACCCAGGTTTATCAGTACAGAGAATTGTGGGAAACTATCCTTGGGCAACTCAAAATCACACACACAAATTTCCTTACTGCCTTTTCTATTATGGATGCCTGAAAAGTCACTATTCATTGATTTGGGTATAATTTTCACTTTAAGTTATTGACAGCATAGATCATAGATCTATAATTAGATGGTTCCTCACAGGCCATCTTATCTAACCCCCAGGTTTTTACAGATGAAGAAACTGAGGCTGGGGAAGATTAAATGACTTGCCCAAGGTCACACAGGTAGTAAGTATTAGAAATAGGATTTGAAGCCAGATCCTATGGCTCCTGAGCCAGGATCTTTTCAACTTTTCTGTACCATATCCCATTTGCCTACTTGAGAATGAAGGGGATAGAAAAGGGTTTGGGAAACCACAATGAACAATGAAAGCAAAAGGGTACAAAAGGCCTCCTCAAATTTTTAAAAAGTGCAATTTTGCCTTTACCCCCCCAAAAATAATTGAAAATGTTTTTGAACATATGGTCTATTTTATTTTGTTGGTATTATTTTGTTAGTATATCACCTATGCTATTTCATAAGAAAACCCATACTTTTAAAGATAAATGCAGACTTATCAAAGTCACAACTAGTACAAAAGCAAAATTACACATACAAACACATATTTTAATGAGTGGACCCTGGAAGAATATGAAAGAAATCTTAATAGCGTTGACCAAGGCCTTTTTTTTTGGAGGCTTGTAAGACACATCCGTCCCTCTAGGGCAATCTAGTTGGCAGCTTCATCCAGTTGGCCCAGATCCAAGATTTATTCCTGATCTTACCCTCTCTTCTTGGATATGCAATCTGAAAGCTGAATTTAAGGCAAGAGAAGATGAAAGAGGATCTCCTGGTTCTCACTGACCCCTGGTGGAGTAGAGTAGAGGGAGAGATGGAAGATTGTTCAGTCTAATATTGACTCCACTCCAGCATTCAGATATCCAAAATACCAGTTCTCTAGTTGGTCTTTCCCCCTATCCCTGAGCAGTGTTACTCTCCTGATACTATCCCGCAATGTTCTCCTAACAACTTTTGGAACCTTATCTGAAGAGTCTGAGGCAAAGAAAAGAAAAATGCCTAGTTTATATAGAGAGATTCTTTGATCTCAAGCACTATAAAGGAGCATCTCAGAACACCTTGGAGAGCTATTTGACCCAACTCCCACTTTCCACCGGGCCCAGGAGTGATGATATGACAGAATGGATGTGACATTATTTCAAAGAAAAGCTTTCATAATGGTTGGAAAACACATTCTGGTTTAGATTCTCTAAGGAAAATTTCCTGATCACTTTCTGCTGGTATGGATCATGGAAGCTCAAACACCTACATTACCCTTCCATGTCATCATCAGCTTCTCATATCTTATCCATCCTTTAATGGGTAAATTAATAGTGTAAGGACCCAGTTTCAATGTTCTCCTTGCCAAGCAGTCTTCTTTGATTGCCCGAGCCAGAAAGGTACTCTCCTTCCTATGAGTTCTCCTAGCATCATTACTACACCTTTCCTATTCATGCAGAGTGCACCAGGTACACCCAAACACACATTAATGTCAGAAAAAAATCAGAAAAAAAATTTTTGTGCCTCATTTTAAAAATTTGTATTTTTTAAATTTATTTATTTTTTAAAAATGGAGCTTAATTTTTATTTCTTTGATGAATATAGATGTTGTAGTACTCACTAAATATTCTCCTTAAAAATAAAAAAAAATTCCTTGGTTACATGCTCATATACACATTCTTTTTTGTATTAGTCATTTTTGTACCTGTCCTATCTCCCCTTTTGTTGTTGCTCATTTGTATCCTATTCTCTGTGACCCTGTCACCGTATTATACATGGGGTTTTCTTGGTAAAGATACTGGAATCGGTTTTCCACTTCCTTCTCCAATAGATTAAGATAAACAGGTTAAGTGACTTGCCCAGGATCACACAAAGGTCTGAAGTCAAATTTGAACTCAGGTCTTTCTGACTATAAACCCAGAGCTTTATGCACTGAACCACCTGGTTGCTTCCTTTAACTCCTATACTAGATTATAAATGCCTTAAGGCAGGGACTCTTTCTTATTTTTCACTATTTCCCCCAGTGCCCTGTACCATACTTCCTACAAAGTAGACAATTAATTGTTGAATGCATGAAGGAAAAAATGAAGAGATTTGGATTTGATTGGCCCTTATCCAAATGATCCTGAAATACGACTCTTATGGTGTCAAATTTAGTTTACTCCATTTCCTCTTCAATTTTAAAAAACTATATCATGTGATAAATTTGTGAAAGGTATAAAGGAAAAATAAATTATGGATTTATATATATATATATATATTTAAACATAGGGCATTTTAATAATCTGTTCATTGTGATTATTTAGTAATTCTATGGAGTGGAGTTTTAATTTCTATGATGAAAGAAAGCAATTTCAGCAGAGCATGAGCCAACTTCTTTGTCTTAAACTTCACTGGCCGACCCACATTTGGTGCACACATTGTAGGGATCAGCTGTTCCTTACTGACAGGGGCATTCCTAGAATTACATGCTTTTGACTCTCAGCCAGTTCACTTTCTCTCATGTCAGCATCTACTACTATCTAGGCAGGAGCCTTCCTGAAGAAATTCTTGTAATTACCTGTAGCTAAATTAGGACATGGATAGTTCTTTTCTATTGGCAATGGTGGGGAGAAAAGAAGGGAACAGAAAAGAGAAATTTTTAGGCATGGGAAAGAAGGGTGTATGCCTTTTTCCCAAACAGCATCTGACTCATTTTTCCACTTTACTTAGAGGTCAAAAAATAATCAAAAGCATTTCACTGAACATTTTAAATTAGTCGAGGAATTGGTGTGCACATCTGCAAGAGACTAAGTATTCTGCATCACATGAAATACTGGAGGACAGATTCTCAACCTGGGGTCCATGAACTTGTTAAAAAAATTGATAATTATTTCAATATAATTAATTGCTTTTAAAATCCTACTTATTTTATTTTATGTATTTAAAAAACATTATCCTGACAAGGGGCCACAGGTTTTACCAGACTACCAAAGGGGTCCTATGCAGCAATATGCTGATGTTTAAAAATCAGCTCTTTGAAGGGAAAAATAACAACCCACCCATGTACACATGACACATTTTTAAGTTTAATCTGCATTAGTAATGTTTTCCCCACCACTTTTTTTTTTTTACTTAACCTCTCTCTAGAAATGAACAAAACAACAAATCAAGTCCCGATTTGTTTGTGGTTACTGATTTCTGAGACATAAATGCTCAAACTGAAAATTTAACAATTGCCTTTCATGAGCTGATTCCAATTGGCTCCAGAACACCCTTGGACTCATGACACAAAAAAGATTAAGAACTTCTGTAACTTGACCACTATCAAAATTATGTGTTTTTAATCTATTTCTATGTCTTCTTTTTGGTGGGGAGACTTAGGGAGGGAGAAGGAGAGTATTTGTTCAATTACTATCTTAAACAACACAGCATGTTCTGAAGGTTATCAAAAACCAATTTACTACTTATGGTAAACTTTAACCTCACTCCCTGAACTTAAACTTAAAGCTGACCATTTGGAAAACTCCAACAAATACAGATGTGGCGGGCTTTTGTGCTTTAATGTATACACAGATTTCAGTGGATCTTAATGACCCAAGAAAGGTAGCATTGCTAGAAGGAAAGAGGTTATAATCCTCTTGAGGATAGGAACCATATACTACATACCAGTTTTTACCCCTAAACACTTAGCATGGTGCTAAATATGTAGTAACTTCTCAATAAATATGTTGAAAGATTGCTGTAATTGGGAGTAGCGAGAGAAAGCATAGAGCATAAATACTTTGGGGAAAATCACAAATGTAGAAGTCTACCTCCTGAGGTGAATGAGGAACCTGAGAGATAAAGTTTCTGGGTAATTAATAATCAATTTATCAATTAGGCTTGCTAATAATCAATGAATTGATAGTCAGTGGTTTCTCTCTGTAACCAAAGACACCTAACACTGAATGCCTTAAATATTTTTTTGAAAGTCAATGCCCCTGACAGGAGACATCAACCCTGTTTGGACATTTAAATGAGGAGGTGGGCTAAAAGTCTTCAGCTCCTCTTGCTGAGACCATGGCTTGATCATGAGATTGAGCTGCCTCCAGAAATCTGGACAGGGGAACCCATCTCCACCCAGACCACTCTGCTTGGTTTTCTCCTTCATGAGTTGGGTCACCCTAAACTCCAATGGAGGGGTACAAGGACAGGGGCTTATTCTCTCAGGGTAAGAATTTACCTAGATTAGATTCTGTTTACACTTCAAACAGAAGTCAGGTTCCCTAGTCGCCAAAGGTCTTCTCAAGATTAAGAAGCAAGTACCTCAAGGATTAGATTAATGCAAGGGTGAGGAACCTGCAGACTTGAGGCCATATGTGGCTCTCTAGGTCCTCAAGTGCAGCCCTTTGACTGGATCCAAGCCACAGAAAAAATTCCCTTAATAAAAGGATTTGTTTGAAAATAGGTTCAATACGAATATATATGTAGAGCCTTATATCAAATTGCACGCCCTCTTGGGGTGGGGGGAGGGGAGAGATGGGAAGAAAATTTAGAACTCAAAATCTTATGGAAGTGAATGTTGAAAACTAAAAATAAATTAATTAAAAAAATAAAAGGATTTGTTCTGTGAAGTTTGGTTTCAGTCAAAGGGCCGCAGTTGAGGACCTAAAGAACCACATTGGCTTCAAGGCTGCAGGTTTTCCACCCATGGATTAGGGCAATCTCTTCTACTAGCCATGCCCTTCCCAGATAGGCTGACTGGCCTACAGGGGCTGGTTCCTGAATGAGGAAATAAAAAACCTGGATCCTAATTAATAATGGGTTATTAATATAACAGAAAAAATAATTTCCATCATCCTCATATATCTTTCCAAAATCATTCATTTCTATACATTCTAGTTACATTATTTCTATTGACACTGATGCTGACTATTCCTATCCTATCTATTCTCCTGTGTTTCTATTGCTTTTCAAATTTCTCAATCTAATACAGACATACCTTATCATTTCTATTCAGCTGAAGGATTTGGAAAGAGATGAAGATAGCTGAGAGATAGCTCTATGTAATAACAAAGGAATACCCTAGGAAATAGTAAGCTGGCAGGGTGGTCATCTCCTAAGGGTAGTTCCCATATAATTTAGTGGAACAATTTAGCCCATTCTGGATTTGGGATGTTTCCATTCTGTTATTGCACTGATGAAACTTCTGGGTAATGCTGATATCTGGCATTTAATTAAGACAGGCAGAATGATATAGTGACATATCATATTTCCACTTGTCCCAGAACCAGAGTGTATCTCACTTGAATGAGAGCTAAAGACTGTCATATCATGATGTACTTAATAAAGGTGCTAGATGCTAGGTGAAGACTGGTCAGAAACAAGTGAATGTTTACTTTTCTGTCCTTGGCTTTTAGAAGTAGTATAGTGGGTTTGTTTGTTTGTTTGTTTTTATTTAATCTCTCTTCAAATCAGTTTCCTTCTCTGTAAAACTGTGATATCTGTAGAATGAGGTGATATATACTCTTTGGGTAGCTTAAATCACTATATAAATATTAGAATTAGCAAGAGAGAGTCAAATGCGTTGATGGAATCCCTTCATAGAGATTTCTACTCTGTGTGTCAATCCCACGATGTTAATTGAAACCTCTAGTGACTTCCTAATGTTAATGAGATCCAGTACTCTTTAATTTTCATTCAAGCTACCAGAAAATTAAACTTAACTGTTACAAGGCGCTAAGTAGCACAACGGATAGTGTGCTGGCCCTGGTGTCAGGAAGACAGGAGCTCAAATTTGGCTTCAGATACTTAACTAGCTATGTGACCCACGGCAAGTCACTTAATTTCTATTTGCTTCTGTTTCCTCAACTATAAAATGAGGATAATAATAGCACCTACCTCACAGGGTTGTTGGGACAGCTAAGTGGCTCAGTAGCTAGAGCACTGGGCTTGGAGTCAGGAAGAACTGAATTCAAATCTAGCCTCAGATACTTACTAGGTGTGGGCAAGTCACTCAACCTGTTTGCCTTAATACAGTGGAGAAGAAAAAGGCAAACCACTCCAGTATCTTTGCCAAGAAAACTCCAAATGAGGTCACAAAGAGTCATTCATGACTGAAAAATGACTGACAACAACAATACAGAGTTGTTGTGAGGGACAAACAGGATATTTGTAAAGAGTTTTGCCACAGTGCCTGGCAGATAGTAGGTGCTTAATAAAGGCTTGTCTCCTTTTTCTTTCCTTTAAAGCTGAGTGCCATCAGTCTCTAGCCTGAATCTTCTGCTAAATCCAGAGAAGTTTCCTTACTCTCCCTGGAACATACTTTGCTCTTGCACACCTCTGAGATTTTTCATGCTGATCTCTTCTGCTGCAAAATCTTCCCTCTCATCTCCCTTTCAAATTTTAAGTAAAATTATTTAAAATTTATCCATCATTTCAGGCCTAACTCGATGTCTATCTCTTCTATGAAGCCTTCTTTAATCACTCTAGCCTACACTGACCTCTTCCCTTCTCTGAAATCTCCTAGCAATTATTCTCTGTCCTATATAATTAGAAACATTTTAACTATTGTTCATCATACATTGTTAATTTTCCACTTCTTTGTTAATCTTATCTCCCAACTGGATCCTAAGCTCCTTTAGGGGATACTGCCACTTTCTTAAGCTTTTGCATCCCTCACAGTACTTATCGCGACCATGGACACATAGTAGATGTTTGGTAAATACCTGTTGAATGGATGAATAAATAAGTGAATGGGCCTTTTACTTTCATGAAATTCTTCTAACTAAGCCAACTACTAGTCCCTACACACATTTTTCAAATACAACATATGGAGATTTATCTGAGTACTTGTAAATGGGGATTTCTCAGTATCCAAAAAAACCAAAACCAAAACAAACAAACGAACAAACAAAAATCCAACCAAGGAAAGTAGGTTACATGTAATCAGGAGTTAAGAATTTAAGACAAGAGATAAAAAGGGAAGTAATATAGAAGCAAATCAATATTAACAATATTATTTTTTGTATGTGTTGAGTGGGGAGAGTAGAGAATGAGACTTGTAATTTCCTTGGGGGAGGAAATAAACAGTAAGGAACAATGCTGATTATCACCTCCTTGGGGTACTGAGCTGCACAGTGACTTGCCTAGGGTCACATATCCAGGATGCGTTTTGGAGGCAGGACTTGAATCTTTTCTTCCATCAGTTCACTATTTACTAGTCTGACTGCTATTCATTACTAGTTTTTCTCGTATGACACAAAGTTGTGTCACCCTAGGCAAGTCACTTAATCCTGTTTTCCTCAATTTCCTCATCTATAAAGTCAGCTGAAGAAGGAAATAGCAAACCACTCCAATAATCTCCCAAGAAAACCCCAAATAGGGTCATGGAGAGTCAGGCATGACTGAAACAACTGAACAACAAAACTAATACACTAGATGACAGAGTAAAGATCTCAAAATATCCTGACAGATCTGGAAATTGGGATGAAACTAATAACAGCATCTAAAAGAGAGAAATATAAAACTTTGGACTTGGTTTGAAGAAATTGACTTCACAAATTCAAGATAGGGGAAGCACAGGTAGATATGAGTTCATCTGAAAAAAATGATCTAGGTTGGGACAATGGTAGGATTTGTTGTCGTCAAGTTATTTTCAGTTGTGTCTGACTCTGTGACCTTGTTTGGAGTTTTCTTCCAGAGATACTGGAGTGGTTTGCCATTTCCTCTAACTCATTTTACAGATAAGGAAACTGAGGCAAAGAGGGTGAAGTGATTTGCCTCAGGTCACATTGCTAGTAAATGTCTGAGAACAGATTTGAACTCATAAAGTTGAGTTTTCCTGACTTCATTCCTGGCACTCTATCCAATGTGCCACCTGATTGCCCCCAGTTCCTATGGGATATAGCAACCTAAATAGTTAATGCAATGTTAGGCAGCCTTAAGAGGAGTAGAGGTCCTAGGAATGGGGACGTGATAGTCCCATTATATTTCCTTCCTCAAATGAAATCTGGAATGTGTACTCACTTAATGTTTGAACATATTCTTACATTATCATCTGGTCTTTATCTCTCTGTATCCAGAGATAGTGCTGTAGCATAAGCTGGAGAGGATCCAGAGGATCTGTGATAATAAAGAACCTTAGATCCTTGTGATCAGAGAATTAATTAAAGAATCTGGGGATGTTTGATCTGGAGAAGGGAAAGTTGGGGGGCAATGAAAGGCTATCATGGGAGAATTGGGCTTGTTTTGTGTGGCACCAGAGGGCAGAATCAGGAGCAAAAGTAGAAGTTGCAAAGAGTCCACTTTAGGCTTGATTTTTAGGGGAAAAAAATCTTCCTAACATTTTGAACTATCCAAATGCAAAAGGGTCTGCCAGAATTTCCCCTTTCCTGTTGGTTTTATTCTTTCTTTCTTTTTTTTTTTTCAGGCAATTGGGGTTAAGTGAGTGTCAAGTATTTGGTCTGAGGTCAGATTTGAACTCAGGTCCTCCTGACTTCAGGGCCGGCACTCTATCCACTGCGCCACCTAGCTGCCTCCTTCCTTCTTTCCTTCCTTCCTTCCTTCCTTCCTTCCTTCCTTCCTACAATCATCTTCTTTTTCTATTCTACAATGTTATGGAAATGCTTGTTTTATTTTTTAAGTTCAGAATAAAATAAATAATTTAAAGAAAAAGAATATAATTTTAGTTATAATTTGTAAACTCATCTTCTTTTTCTTTAAATTATTTATTTTATTCTGAACTTAAAAAATAAAACAAGCATTTCCATAACATTGTAGAATAGAAAAAGAAGATGATTGTACATAAAACTACAAAGCTATTATGTACAACTTGTATGAACTAGGTTGTAGTGGGGATTTTTTGGGATAGGTGGGTAGGGAAGTTGTATTATATAACTGCTAAATTCCCTTCTAATTTTAAAATTCTATGATTTGGTTGTACATGGTATATGTAACTAAAAGAAACTCCCTGCATGTACAATGGAACACAATAAATAAGACAAAAATCTTCAGTGCCTTACTAGTGGACAAATCATATTTTTGTTTTGTTTTTGTCCAAAACTCATGTGTGCAAAGAGCCTCTCTCCAAATGCACATCAGAAGGTTTATGGGTCAAATAATAATAATTGTTATTATTGGCCATTTATTGCTAAAATGAATAAAAATGTTTTAAACAGGGGGTATTCATAGTTAAGAAGATTCTGGACCAGTTTTTAAATTACTTCTTTATATAAAAGGTCAAAATAAATCCAGAGGCTACTTAATTGTTAAATTAGTTTCACAACCATTTCATAGAATAAAATTAACACGAATTTATGTTAGCAGATGTTTGCTAAAAAAAAAAATTGTAATTATTCTGAGGCTCAGAGTTAATTTTAGGATCTTGTCTAAAGAGTATCTGATCTGAATTTCTCAATAACCATGAAATGGGATTTAAATTTTAAAATAACATGAAGCTGATTCTGAATATTGCTAATTCAATTCCATTTCACGTTTCTCCTGGTTACAAATAGCCTCCATTATGTGCACATCAATTGTGTGCACATTTCAAACTCAAAAAAAAAAAATGGAATTATAGGCTGACTGAAAAATAAGAACCCATGCTAAGCAAGGACTTCAGGGTTAGATGTTATCACCATGGCAACCATCAGTCATTATTATGTTGGTAGAAAGAGAAAACTAGTGGCATATTAGCATTCCTGTTTTTAATAGGCTAGCAGGCTACGTACCTTGCAGATCCAAGGCTACAACTGCTGTATCGTCTTCTAATCCTTCAATCACCTCACACTTGTATCTCCCATAATCCTCCAGGGTGATGTCCGTGATCACTAAGGAAGCATCGTTGTCGCTGCCTCTATTCAGAAACACTCTCCCCTGGTAGCTGCCATACGTTTTCTTGTGGTATCCCATGGAAACAAAAACATCTATTTCCTTGAGGTAATCCGAAGTAAGCTTGGTCCACTTGACTCGGACTTTGTGGGTTCCTGAGCCGATAGTTGAGGGGTCACGGTAAAATTTACACGGCAGTGTGACATTGCCGCCCCGGTGTGAGAAGACTTCTGTCTGCTCTGCTTCCACCAGGAGACGGGGGCCGTTTTCTGCTGTTATTAAAAAGACAAAGAAAAGTACTTCGTTAATCTATGGTTACA
Source organism: Vombatus ursinus (assembly GCF_900497805.2). Taxonomy (NCBI): domain Eukaryota; kingdom Metazoa; phylum Chordata; class Mammalia; order Diprotodontia; family Vombatidae; genus Vombatus; species Vombatus ursinus. Next base: position 13,964,878 of record NW_020954552.1, on the reverse strand, counting down.
CTTTTATAAAATGGAATTTGGCACGCCGAATGCTAAACAGAAGACAGGTTCGGATGATCAGCCTCTAAATTGTAAGCTATGGTCACTCATTCAATTCAATTGAATTAAACAATTGCACACCGTCCATTGAGGGAGATAGAAAGTTTGGATAATACACGGTCCTTTCCTTCACGGAGCTTACAGACTCATCAGTCTTGTAGCATCATTGGTTCATAAATGTAGAGCTCAAAGGGATCTTAGAGGTCGTCTAGTCCAACCCCCTCAATTTAAAGATGATGAAAAGGAATCCCAGAGAAGTAAAGTGATTGCTCAAGGTCACATAGGCAGGAAAGAACAGAACCCAAATTAGAATTCAGGTCCTTCAACTCTATGTCCAAGATTCTGCGCCATGTTGCTTCTCAATTTTTTGCACATTGTTCTCATCCTGGTCCACTTCCTTTTCTGGGCCAATTCCCTCCCCTGATATTTGACTCTGTTCATATCCTCCCTCAGCAATAAAGTTTTGGCAGGCATGTCAGACCTAAGAAAATTAACAGGCGGGTTCAAGACATGAGCCCGTGGTTCACTTTTTCCTCTTTCCTTGCCCCCTTTAAGAGGAAGAGGAAGTGGAATGAGGAGGGGGTTGCACACTTATTTATGAATATGCTATATTTGTGTTACATGCATGTGATTAGATTATAAGCTCCTTGAGGGCAGGGAGTATGTATTTTTTCAATTTATATTCCTTGTACCTAGCACACAGGCTCACTTTATACTTTCTATAGCATATGTAAGGCAAACAAAAGGATATATTTATTGAGACTCCTTTTACTCAGGGAAAACTGTATACATACATGTAGCTAATATTTACTTCATATGTTTACTTTAAGGAATCTTGGACATTAAGAATAAATAACACTTAGGATTCTAAAATCATGGAGTTTGAAAGTCATATAGGTTCAACTCATTTTAGCATTTGTTTTCTTAAATTTTCAATATTAAAAATGTAAAGGATATTGCAAAGAAGTAGGGTCAACAGCAGGGTCAAGGCTAAGTAACTGTTAAAAGTAAGGAAGAAAATTTCAAGAAAAGCAAGCTGATCCTTTTCATCCAAACAGGATCTTTAGTATAATTTTGTGAGGTATCTAACAAAAGTGTGAAATGTCAATGCTTGTTTTCATAATGGTGTGCTATACTAAGAACTCAGAGCATTAACAGTCACCTCACAGTCACTTACAGTCAGGTATAAACTTTCAGAACTTTGTGAGACATACCACGGGATATTAGCCACATGCATCTCTTTGCACAGCAATGCAACATATCAGTCCCGGAGAGCTATTTTAAAGGAATAATTTGGAACAAATATTTTAAAAATACAAAATGGGTTTCTCAAATTTTGAGGACAAAGACTATGCAAAACTAAATTCATGTCCAGGTTTCTGTATTCCTTGATCCATTCTTTCATTCCTTCTAATCCTTAATCTTCGGAGTGTTGCCAGTTTCTAGAGTCATCTAATCTCTATCATCTCTTGTTTTTGTTCCCCTTGTTTTCATTCATGCATCCTTAGTTCAAGGTCTTAACTGCCTTCAAAAGAGACTCACAACTCTGCAGTCTGCAACATCAGCAGATCTGAAGTTTTCTGGAAAGGCAGAGACTACTCTACTGTCTTCAGATCCTGCCCTGGGGTTTCCCCTGATGAGCAGCACTAGAGAATGTGCTTTGTGCTCTGACCTTGAGAAGGCCCCTTGAGGATGCGCAAGGTATGTAGATGAGAAAACTGTATAGGAACTCCTGTACACATTCTTCCTTTGTTCAGGCAAAGCTTTCCAAAGCCCACAAGGCTCACTTTCAGTCAAGTCTGCCATTGTTCTTGCTGACTTAGGTCATTAGAGCTCTTGAGGAATGCTGAGCAGTGACTCATTTAAGATACGAGAGACACCACAAAGTGGCAGTCATTCTCCTTCAGAGAGTTCTTGAAGTGAGCCTATTTAATTGTACACCTGTGACTTACCAAAAAAAAAAAAAGAAATACATTTCTATACCAGGTGTAATATTATTACTATACCAGGCAGATCAAACATCAAACAAAACAAAACAAACCACAATGCACTATTTCACATATTAGCAGCCATTTGTCCTCAGTGCCCAAAGCAACTAAGGAAATGAGAATGCGCATTCAGATGAAGGGATCAAAGCCTTAGAGATGGAAAGGACCTTTGAGGTCATCTAGTCTAATGCTTTCCTTTTTTGAATTAGGAAACTGAGGTCCAATGCAGCTAAGTGGCCTTTGACTAAGGTCACATGAGTAGCAAATGGCAGAGTCAGAATTTCAACACAGGTTTTCTAACTTCAGATTCAACATTCTTTTATTCAGTACATGACTAAAATCATATGACCATAAATCTAGCTAATCTTCATATTCTAAATGGATTCAACTTTCTCTTTGGACTTCTCTTTTTTTTTTCATTCTTTCTATTTCTCCTTCACCTACCTCTTTATTATATTTCTGCTGTCTCTAATAGTGACAAGAAGGAGAGGTAGTGGTAGGAAATGTGAATTATGTATTCTTTGCCTTGACAACACTTTTACCTGAGGCAAAAACAAGTGGGAATAGTGACTGTGCAGAGGACAATCTGAATATTGGTACAGTTGTGTGGGGTTGATTTCCCACCATTGGGGAATGAGGGAAGAAGGTGGGTCCTAGCAAAGCAATGTTATGGTAATGGTGCTTCGGGAAGGGTAGTCCTCTTCTGGGGTTCACCTTCTTCTCCAATTCCTATGGGGGTGAGGGCCAAATTGCCATGTCTCCTGGCAGGATCACATATGGCTGTCCTGAGGGCAGCTGCAGAATGCTGTGGCCTAGGTTGGTAGTGTGCCATGGGGTAAAGAATGGGGATACCCACTGGTGTGGAGAAGAAACAAACCATGGTGTGGAAGAGGTGTGCCCTATGGCCAAGATGTCAGATATCTGGGACAAAATTCTATTCACTTCATGATGGTCAGCACTTTGGAAACATTTCTGTTCTCAGAAGGAGAACAGAACTTCCTACTTGTGTGAAGAACTGAATATAAACATGGGACCAAGTCATAGAGTGGTCAATTTTATAATTTCCTTTTTAATCATCTAATTTAGAATCAAATTCAGTGCCCAGCTATATGAATGTACCTTCTCAAGAGCTTGATAGCATCTATCTACTCCACATGTTTCGTTTCATCTCTGAATATCTTACTTTGAATTATTTTAATTAGAAGTCATCTCAACACCTCTTGAAAATAGGCAGGCAATAAATCTTCAGTAAAACTAAACTGGTCATCTAGTTATCTGACTGAGCTCTATAGAGGATTCTTCATTCATTCAAACATGTATCGATTACTTAGTATGTGAAGAGACTCTAGGTGCAAAGGTGCCACAATCATAGGGGAGATAAAACACATACACCAATAACTATGGTACCAAGTAGGTCATGAGAAGACCCAAGTAGGTACAAACAGGTTGCCATGAGAACTCAGGTATGGGTGACTCAGGTTTGAATCCTGCTTCTGGCACTTGCTTATTCATTGTATGACCATTAGTTAGACAGTTCTACTCTCTGAGCTCCTATTTCCTGATCTGCAAAAAAGGTGATAATAGCAACTGTAGTAACCACCTATGGATGAGACACAGTATGTAAACTTTTTTTTTTGGGTAAACATTGGCATAGTAGGAATTACGAAATGATCACCTGAGTTGGGGCCTTGGTGAATGGGTAGTGTTTGAACAAGGAAGGATGGATAGATGGGCAGACTATATTATCTTTTCCTGCACAAAAAAGCCACAAGACTACATATGCATCCTTGAGAAAGTAATTAGAATCCCTTCAAAGGAGATGTTTTCACAGCAAATATTCCCTAAGTAGTAGCTTGTCTACAAAAAACCAGCAACTATTTGGTTTTCTTTGTGAGGTTCAGGGGGTCAATTGCACAAGCCCACTCACTTCCTAATCTTCATGGACTTTTTCTTGGTAGCTTAGTCTGGCTTTGAGCAGGGACTTTGTACCTATTCCAGCCTTCCTGGCAGAGCCCCCCACCCTAACCCCAAACTGTGCCCCCTGTGGGGATAGTAAACACACATCAAGTGAAAAAAAGAATAGTCAGAGGCCTGGAAAAATCAGTGTAGGAGTTGAGTAATAAAAGCATGTCCTGATCTAGCTAAAAGGTATTGATGTTTTATTTATAAAGAACGATAAATAACTCTAAGCAAACAAGGCAAATTATTGCAAGGGACTGAAACATCTAATTTTTCTGTGGCAAAATCAAAGAGGATTTATTATTGTTTACAGTACTCCAGAAGTGACCAAGTCCCCTTTTGGAGGTCCTACCTCTTTGAACACCTCCTGTTCTGAGAAAGGAAAAATATATCACATGACAGTCTTTTGCTCCTACATTTGTAGTGAGAAAGTAGATGTTCTCATGTTCTCAAGGCAAAGCACTGAATCAAGTTATCTCTATAGCTGGAGGTCTTGGGTTTTGGTATTGATGTTGGATAGCTCCCAAGGGCACCCCCAAGTCTCTCAGACACTTATAATGAATGATGGGGATACAACTTCAAAGAGTTTCAAAATAGATCCCTCAAAATGTGAAGAGTGGGGAGCCTGCGCAAAGTTAGCTGGGCCCTATAACCTGCCTACCACAGTACTTGAAATTCTTCTCTTAAGACTTTGTTCTTCTGTGTTGTCACAATGCAAGTCTAGGAGTTGTAGTATTTGTTGAAATAAAAATACACCCAGGAGGAATACTGCCTTAACCTACTATCAGTTATAAAGATAACCAGATGAATTTGATTTAAATGTTCAAATAAAATGATTGTATCAATAGGATGGTTATAAAACCTTTGAAGTGTGAAAAAACAAAATAAACCTTTATGCTAGAGAAGAGAATGATTATATTTCCCTCTAAAAATTACAAAATGTACAACTAACTGTGATACAGGTGAATGGTTTCCCAAGTTCCCTTCCAGTACCAAGTAATGCATACAGACACTTGAATAATATCTTATCATAATTGTGATCAGAAAGGCCACTGAGATTACAAATTACCTGGAAAACTATGTAGCACATCAAAAACATCTGGAGGGGAAATAAGGGAAGACACCATAATAATTTCTGAGGACAAAGATTGCTATTATTATTGGAGGTGGTTGATGACTGAGACTTCAAAGATGGGACATCCTACAGAGTCCATGATTTTCTCCAGAGGGGAGCAAGCTGGGCATGGTGAGAACACTGATGTAAACTCACTGAACCACTCTGGTTCTCATTATCATTTTAAAAAACTGCTGTGAAATATGGAGAACACAAAGGAATTAGCTTCAGTAAATAGTGAAAGCAACACAGGTGGGAATAACTAGGAGCTGAATAACTGATTTTTCTATGGGATAGCTGATTTAGATGTGAGGCCTTTAAACATAGGGAAGGAGCACTGAGGTGCATCTATTCTGCCCCTTTTGTGACTTTTCAATCAGAACTTATTAGCTCAAGCAAATGAAGAAAAGTCTTGGGCCATCATCGCTAACCTAAGCAAGTCATGCTGTTTTAATAAGACACACAAAGAAAAAAGGTGTTAGGAGAAGGAACAGCTGCATGCCAGTCGGAATTTGAATCTTAAAAAGGATCTGGGGATTGTTCTAAATACCTGTCATTAGTGTTGACTGCTTTCTTCTCTGATACACAGCCCAGCTGCGAAGTGTCAAGACGGTAAGATACTAGCCGAATTGTAGGGTCCCTGGTCTTTGTAAAACTCTCATGATTATCTTCTCTTGACCTCTCTCCCCAGTTAGTTTCCCTTCCGCCCTAACTAACATGCTCCAAGCTTCTGGTCTATCAGCAGATAGCTACCAAATTTATATTGTTGATTTTGTAGCTTGGTTTATATGAGCATCAGTACTTTTACTAGTCTTAGAGTTTTTGCACTCTGACCTTTGAATCTGACTTCCCTATTTTTAAGGAACCCCAGATGGGTCAGCTAGGTGGTGCAGTGAGTAGAGTGCTGGGCTTCGTGAGTTGAAGTCTGGCCTCACTTACTAGCTGTGTGACTCTGGGCAAGTCACTTAACCCTATTTGCTTCAGTTTCCTCATCTGTAAAATGGACTGGAAAAGGAAATGGCGAATCACTCCAGTATCTTTGTTAATAAAACTCCAAATGGGGTCACAAAGAGTGGGGCATGACTGAACAACAATAATAAATGGAAACAATTTTCAAACTCTGCCTATTTCTTAGATGGAACTTTATGCATGCTGCCTTGTACTAGAGCAATACACGGGCCTATGTTGTAAGTCTTCCCGCAAACCCATGTGTTATCCATATTTAAATGTCCCAGCTATCACTGACTAGCACAATGCTTTCTTGTACTTTCTTGTATAATAAATATTAAATGACTTGAGTACAGTCTAAGAAGGTTCTAAGTAGTTATCAAGTGAAGTCTCTACACTTTTGTGTTAAGTTCTTTTGTTTTACAAGAATCCCTCTACTATACCAGAGCAACTGGTATTTGGAAATTCTTCCTATGAGGTAAGGATATACTTATTTCTAAATCTAAGGGGATGTAATGGCATATTCTGGGTGTCATTGGAGAACATACTTAAATATTAGACCTACTGTGCTACTGATGAGCATATTAACTTCAAATTAACTTAAAAAAAAGTTTACAGCTTTTAAAGCTTACACTACTGATGGTACAATTACCTATCTGTTATCCATTTGTGTGAAAATAAACGATTCATGTGAAGGTTTTCCTCTGATCTGGAATGAAAGCCCCTACTTTTAGAGGCGGTCACCATGCATGGCTCAGTCTTTTTGCCTCACTGACTGAGATACCTTGGCTCAGAAGGGGCAACTTGGCCCTATTGATCTAGTATAGTCTTTGTACTACTGCTGTTTCCCATAGGCCATCTAAGTAGGCTTGTAGTAAGCTGGCCTTCAGGGTAGCATGTCTCTTGCCTGCCCTCATTCACTATTATCAGCTTCAGTTTTCCATCAAGAAGCAAATTGCTGCATTTACCTTCTACACGGGTAGAACTAATTACATCTGAGCTGGTAGGCTAGGGTAATAGCTACTGTTTAAAGTATGACTTATGTATGACTATAGGTGAGGCTGATGAAGAAAGTAGACAGTCTTAGTACATTCAAGTTTCATATTTTAAAAGTGTTGGATTCAATTATTTATTTGGATCTTCAGCTTGATGTCCCAGACATTTCATACTCAACAAGTAGAAAACTGAACTCATTATCCTTTCCCTACTTAACCCACTCCCAAATTTCCTATTTCTGTCAAAGGCGCTACTATTCTTCCAGGCTCATAATCTTGGTGTTATGCACTTCAACTAGGTGCACAGTACAGAGAGTACTGGACTTGGAGTCAGCCAACATCTGAATTCACTTCTATCCTCAGATACTTACTAGCTTTATGACTCTGGGCAAGTCACTTAAGCTCTCTGTTTCAGTTTCCTTATAAATTAATGTCCTCATCTATGAAGCAAAACATCTACCTCTCAGAGTTGTTGTGAGGATAAAATGAGGTAAGTATTTGTAAAATTCTTTGCATATACTAAAGCATTATATAATTGCTACCTATTATTGTTGTTGTAAGGGCAGCTAGGTGGCCCAGTGGATAGAGCACCTGGAGTCAAGAAGACTCATTTCCTGAGTTCAAATCTGGTCTCAGACACTTACTAGCTGTGCGATCTTGGGCAAGTCACTTAACCTTGTTTGCCTCAGTTTCCTCATCTGTAAAATGTGATGGAGAGGGAAATAGCAAATTACTCCAGTATCTTTGTCAAGAAAACCCCAAACGGGATCACAAAGAATTGGACACAACTGAAATTACTTAACAATTGTTGTTGTTATCCTCAATTTCTCATTCTCCCTCACTTAACATATTCAAGCAGTTGCCAAATCTTGACATTTTCTAAGTTTCACCATCTGTCCTTTTTCTCTCCTTATGTGGTCAATAGTCCAATCAATCTAGTTCAATCAATCAATCAATCAACAAACATTTACCAAGCACATTTAGTGTCATTTCTATTCTGAAATACTTGGTCTTTACTCAGTTTCTTTTTCAATCATGCAAAAAATCTGGTGAAAGTGGTATTTCTGTGCTGCTTTAAAAAAATCTTTGGGGTTTCCCTGGTAGAGATGAGCACATGACTACAGTTTTCTTCAGGGCAGGTAGCTATACTGGCAGGTAGCTGGGTTTGCTAGCAATTAATTTATCATTCTGTGGCTACTTTTTTCACCTTGTGTATTCTTTTAGAAGAAGCATCAGTTCTTTGATGATTCCAGCTCAGGCCTTTGATGACTCTCCTAGCCCACTGGGAACATTTTCCAGACAACTGGAAAGAGAGATTAACACAAGCTTCCTGGTTCCTTGTCATATCCTGCAGTCCAGCTGGGTAAATTAGATTGCATTAAATGATGTGTTGCATGTATCCTTGAAGCAGTGATAGGAAAAGATTTCTTTGGCCACACCACTTTATAGTGCTTTTAGACCCTTTGTGAACAATGACTAGTCAAACTAGTCAGCATTTCCAGAGGCCAGAGCTTAATATAAAATTATCTAATCAATCTGCCAGGTTTATAAGAAAATATAGTCAGGATATTACAAGCAGCCTGATAATTGTCAAGAATGTATGAAAAGGATCTCCTTGTAGCCAAATGAATTACACAACTATCTATTTCACTAATGGGGCATGTTAGTTTCTTAATATCAACATTTTCCCCCCAGAATTTATATAGTGATATAAGTATATATCAAAGAGGGCAGAGGAGCCTAAACATTAACCTGAGTTGTGCTTTATCATTAAGCTGTAATTAACGATATATGACTTAAATTTTGGAAATGTTACTTAGTGGAGTTATGAGTAAGCTTGAGTTTGAAGAGAGCATACCCTCTTTATGCACAAAGGGATAAGGGAGGCATTTAGTTGATAATTATCAGGAAATAGATCGATGGCTCAATGGATAGAGCACCCTGGTCTTGGAGTCAGGAGGACCTGACTTCAAATCAGGAAGTAGGCATTGAGGGTTATTTCTGTAATTCTTTATGGGAACAGGTCACATAGCTTTTTCTCTGTCCTAGCCAAAGATGTGGCTCCGTGGAGTCAGACTATGAGAGCAGAAAGGAATTTTTCCAAAAATCATTGAGTCCCAAAAACTCATTTTACTGATGAGGAAACTGGGCCTAGAGAAAGTGAGTTGTTGAAGGTCACAGAGCGTATCAGTGACAAAACACTCTAGAGTGCTCCTTCTCCTATGCTGCATAGCTCATCTCATGGATGAAACTCACAGGTGAATTATAAAGAGGTCTGCTCATTTAATAAGCAAACTTCCCATTCAAGACCAGTCCACCTAATGGTGATTTCAACTTAATAATGAAGGCCTTTAGAATTAATTGTCAGGGTATTATGGGACCTGACCTATGAATATTTACATCTAGATAAAGTGTTTCTTATTGGTTTAACCTGAAACTATACCCTCTGCTCAATTAGTCAAAGACAAAAGAAAAGAAAAGAAAGAGCCCAGGTAAAAGGATTTAATCATGAGAAATCAGGCTAAGCTGAATTCCAGGAAATTTAATTTAGGAATATACTATGGTTTTTATAAATTATGAGCACTCAACAAATATTAGCAAATGATTTTTTTATGAGCTCTTTAAAAATAATTTGTTTTCATGTGGAAACTTTTAAATAAGGGCATCAATATTTAATCAGAATGACTTCACTAATAGAACACTACAAATAACCAAATAATGATTACATTTGCTCCATGAGAAAATTATATGATCATATACAATTTTCTGAAGGATATGACAGTTTACTTGAGAGTCACAGGAACTTGCAAAATCTCAGCTGAATTTGCTCGACAATTTTCTACAAAATTCTGTTGGACAGTATGTTAAAAACCGACCCTAGGCAAGTCACTAAATTCCTGAGGGCTCTCAGGCCACTCTCTTAATAATTTACAAATGGAATGCTGTAAATTCTTTAAATCGGAGGTCCTTCACTTTTTTTTTTGTCATAAGCCCTTTTGGCAGTCTGTTGAAACCTATGGACACCTTCTCAGAATAATGTTTTTAAATGCATAAAATAAAATATATGTTTATAAAGGAAAATTGTTATATGGAAATATAGTTATCAAAATATTTTTAAAATACAAGTTAATGGACCCCAGGTTAAGAACTCTACAATCTAAAGAGATTAGTTGCTGTCTTCTATTGATGACATGATTGTTAATCAATGTAACTTAACATCATTTATATAACTTTGGGAGAGCTGGCAGTGAGTTTTTCTGCCTGCTGTGTTAACATCCTCTGGTGGGTGACTGTGTGAAAATGATTATCACTTTTTAAGGGAAGAAGCTTTTAAGCTGGAGTCCAATGACCCTATAAGGGTCTGTCAGAGATTTCAGAGGAGTCTGTGAACTTAGATGGGGAAAAAATCATCTTTTCATCTTACACTTCAGTTTAATTGGTTCCTTTTGTAGTTCCTTGTATTTCATTTTAGCACTTATTTAAAAGCATTATTCTGAGAAGGGGTCCACAGGCTTAACCAGACTGCCAGAAGGGTCCATTACACAAAAAAGGTTAAGAACCTCTGTGTTGGGCTGCCTGGGGCCTGTCATTTATTCAATCTAGAGCCAAATGTTTCCACTGCTTTCCAGGAAACAGTCCAGTCAAAGATGCCAGGCCAGCTCTGGTAAGCAAACAGAGTCATTCTGAAGTGGGAATCTTCTCACTTCAAGGAGTTTTTACTTTGGCTCCTATTTGGAACTTACATGAAATAACTGGAGTAAAGGAGATGTTCTCATTTCCCACCCTTCTCATCTAACCTGATCCAACAGCTTCTCAATAGTTAAATACTCTTCATTTGACCTGATGTGCTGATGTGGACATAATTGTTAGCCTGTGTCTGAACACACATCTGCCCAGACAGACATCTGCCCAGTATACAAGGTCATCTTACACAAGGTGATCAGTGTATTTTCTCCAACTTACACTGTACATTCCCCAGGACTATGTCCATCTAGCAATGAGGGATTTGATGATTCATTTATCTTACCAAGGTGACTTCCCAGGGATAAATACAAAGGATCAATATTTTGTTGAGTGAAATCTAAATGATAAAGATGACCAGTTATAGCCAACCACCTGGCCATCAGTTTGAAGGCGGCTGTTCTGGGAATCAGAGTGAACAATAATAATCTTTGAATAACTTTAAACATTTAGGCTAACCCAAAAAGACTAGTTCAGGGAACCCCTTAAGAGCTTATCAGTGAGACTTTTTTTTTCATGTTTCTAATGTCATGAATTTGAAATGAAGTGAAATTAAAGAGAACCTAGCCTCTCTTTCCTAGTTCCTATAGATTTGCTACTATGCTGATTTGAAATTCTAATCGTATGGTTCCTAGAAGACATGGGCTCAGTTCCAAATATCTGACACATACGTATACTTTCAATGTGACCCTAGACAAGTCACTAAATCCCTGAGGGCTCTCAGGCCACTTTCTAAGATTATAAACTGTAGACCAGGAGCAATATATAGTGAAGGAAGTTTCCTCACTGGGTGTTCTGTATATGATTGACATCACTGGTATGATTGAAAAAATAAAAGAAAACTTCTTGGTCAGCTTTTTGGATACATTATATGAAGCTATAAGTTGAAAGTCAAATTCTGTTGCTATAATGGTAATGATTTTATACTGCATTTCGAATAAAATTTTAAATATGAAAAGATCAAGGGCTGACCCAGCAGATTCTATTCTCCTTGGCATTTTGTAAAACCATGGAGATATGCTGTGTGTGAGCTGAAATTGTGGGGATATCGAGCCATTAAGCCAGCAGTCAGAACTCCAGCTGAGTCAACTCTGGTCCTTGTAGAGTTGCAACAAAAGAGAAGCTCTCTGTTCCCTAATGGATTTATTGGGTCTTTGGGGAGGGTGGGGGTGGGGAGGACCAGGCTGCTGTTGAACAAATCAACTTTCTGCATAGTGTGAGGATGTCCATGTGCAGGAAAGAGGAAAAAAGAACACCTATTCATTATGGATCCGTTAGTGCCTGACATGATTATTAGGTCCAGATTTTCATACCTGTTGGCATTACTACAAGAACTAATATTAATCTAGACTTTTCAGACTAATCTGGAATATTTTGCTACTGTTTTGGGAGAGTTTCCCAGAATTTGTGGGGAGATTCAAAATAGTGTTCTTGATATCAAAAGGTTTGAGATTCAAGGAGATGCCTGGAGAGGGGAGGAGGGGGAGGGATGTGATGTGAGGATAGGAATAGTGCCTGTACAACTTGTTTGAAAGTCATTGGTAATTACTTGAGGAAGATACAGGGAAGCAAATAAAGCTTATGTTATGAATGAGAAAATTCCACATCTGCTCTGTTTCTTGCTTTTGCCATATGTCTGTGTTTATGTATGTATCTACCTAGAAACGTACATTTAAAAAGGCAAAATAGTGTGACAGCTGGTCTCAGAACCAGAAAGGACTTAGGATCAACCTAACTCTGATACCTACTGGATGTGTGACCCTGGGCATGTTACTTACACTCTCCATGCTCTGGGCAACGTTCTAGGACTATATGACAGAGAAAGCACCAGCCTTCATTGGCTGAGGGAGTTTCCTCAATGAGAAGACCCCTATGCCAGTGGAATTGCAGGATCAGTCCCTATACACACATACATACTACATACATACATACATATATACATTGCACATACATACATATAAATACAAAACACTATACAAAGAACAAGCTAACTCTAGCACTCCCCTATAATTATCTATTAATCCATACAAACATAGAATAGGCTATTATACATGTATATATATATATACACACATGTCTACATCTACATAGTCTGAACAGCAACACATTATGTTATATATGCTGTACATGTGTGTACATATAAGTACACACATATCTGTTGTTTGCTGTTCAGTCATTCAGTTATTTCTGACTCTTTGTGACCCCATGGACCATAACATGCCAGGCCTTTCTATCCTCTACTATCTGTTAAAGTCTGTACAAATTCATGTTTGTTGTTTCCATGACACTATCTATCCATCTCATCCTCTGCCTTTCCCTTCTCCTTTTGCCTTCAATCTTTCCCAACATCAGGGTCTTTTCCAATGAGTCCTGTTTTCTCATTATATGGACAAAGTACTTGATCTTCAGCTTCAGTGTTTGACCTTCCAGTGAATAGACTGAATTAATTTCTTTAAGTATTGACTGATTTGATCTCCTTGCTGTACAAGGGACCTTCAAAAGTCTTCTCCAGCACCACAATTCAAAAGTATCAGTTTTGTAACTCTCAACTTTCCTTATATTCCAACTCTCACAGCCATACATTGCTACTGGAAAAAACCATACACACACACACACACACACACACACACACACACACACACACTATATATAAATATATATATGTATACATGTGTAGATATGCATATATGTATGTATATATATCCATATCCACACATAATACATATCTATACAAATATACATAATGTACACATACATGTAATATATTTATATATAATATTTATTATATTATTAATAATATAATTAGTCATTAAAATAATATATTATATATCTGACAGTAAATACAGTGCTAGGCCTGAAGTAAGACTCATCTTCCTGAATTCAAATTTGGTCTCAGACACTTACTAGCTGTGTGACCCTGGACAAGTCATTTAACTCCATTTGCCTCAGTTTCCTCATCTGTAAAATGAGCTGGAGAAAGAAATGACAAACCACTCCATTGGCTTTGCCGAGAAAATCCCAAGGAGCATCACAAAGAGTTCAACAGGACTGAAAAACAACAACAACAACAACAACAACGGCAAAATACCAAGGAAATACACATAATTGCCATCCTGGTGTCTTTCCCAGATAAGAGTTACATCAGGATGGTAAAAGACAGGAGAAGAGGAAAGATACCTGAGGATCTCAGATCCCTGTAGCCACACTCCTTTAAAAGTCTTTTCATGATATGGCAGAAAAGTGCCCCTGTTCTGGAGTCAGTAGACCTGGTGCAAATCCCATCAGAGATTATTCCCTGTGTGTCCCTGAATGGTAGGTCTCTGGGCCCTAACCCCCTTATATAATGTGCTAAGATGCAATGACGAGCCATGATTCCAGAGGACAGAGAAGGAAGCATGCTGCCTGCCCCCCAACAGAGAGGTGATAGACTAAATATTGCAGAATGAGATGCATCTTTTTTGGACATGGCCAGCCTGGGAATTTGTTTTGCATAATTATACATATTTATAATAAGTGTTTTGTTTCTTTATTTTTTCCAGTGGAGGTAGATTAGGAGAGAAAATAAATGCTTGCTGATTGAAAAATAAAATAATTAAAAAATAAAATGAAGGGGTTGGATAAGATAATCTTCGAAGTCTCTTGTAGATCTAGGATCCTTGCTCCTTCTCTCTCCCCTTTCCTCTCTCTAACTCCCAACCTACTTACTCACTGGGCAGAGTGGGGCTGGTGTAAGGAACTCCTCCCATCAAATATACTACTTAACCCTTTGCTGGTGGGGGAGCACAGGAGCATGTCTAAGGACAGCGATTGACCTTGTTCACCGCCCTTCCCTGTTCCCCCACCATGAGGGTTTCCTGAACTGCTCTTAAGGCTGCTCGTAATGGGAGTCAGATAGGTTTGAAAAATAGATTTGAGGGTGGGGGAAAAGGATGGTGCAGTGGTTCTTATCTTAACCATTTGGTTCTGTGAATGGCTTGTGGTCATGCATTATTAAATCCCCTCCCCTCCTTTTGATCTGCTTTCTGCACCACAGGATTCCTACTCTGCAGTTATTACATAAGGAGCAGGGTAGTGTTGCAGAGACTGAATACAAATCCAATAGTTGCACAAGTCTAGTTGAAAGTTCACTATTTCTCAGTTCCAGTAGACATTCAGAGGACACGAGGAATTTGGGGTGGGGGACTCTGGCTACAGACATAACTGCAGTGTCCTGGACAGTCACCTGCTATTAGAATCCAACATAGCTCTTCCTCAGACATCACTCAGCCAGATGCAAAGAAAGCCTGGCTGACACTTACAGGACACTGCCCGTTGGAAGGAGTTATGATAATGCCCTGGATCTAGTAGGCATTAAACACAGGCCAATTAATTGACAACAGTGGCTTGAAAGAGTGCATGAGTCACAATCATACATCACTTAGAGATGACCCTTATGATACTTTTGACCTTTGCTGCTTTTAAAATCTAATTTCAGTCAAGATTTAATGTTCTTTACCTAAAATGATGAAAGTAGACCAGGGCTACAATTATAAATGAAACGGGAAAGTTTTTCAATTTGTGTGATTAGATTTTTTGGTGCCAGAATTTTAGCTATTTATCTGCTACCAAACATAGAAATACCTTTGTGACCAGATTCTAGAGCTCATGTTGGAGGCTCAGCTAAGTAGTGCAGTGTTTAGAGTACCAGATCTGGAGTCAGGAAGATCTGAGTTCAAATTCAGCCTCAGACACTTACTAATCAACTTAGTTGAGCTAAGGGATCCCGAGCAAGTCACTTAATCCTGTTTGCCTCAGTTTCCTCATCTGTAAAATGAGCAGAGAAGTAAATGGCAAACCATTTCCATATCTTTGCCAAGAAAACCCCGAATGAGATCAAGATGAAAAACAATAATAATTTTTTATCTCTTTTGAGGAATTTCAAAAAAGTGCAACTAAAATTAGGTGACTTTTGGTGTCAGAGAGCTCATCAGAACAGCTAATTTTCTCTTTATAAGAATTCAGTGAACAAAGCTATATAGTTCATTAGTAACACTACTTTCAAATATAGGTTTCTTTTTTAATTAGCCTTTGTGTTTCTTCCTCTTCTGATAAAACTTGGTACCAACTTTTCAAGACTTCAAAGCCATATCTGAAACTATCTCACTCCATACACGGAAAAGATCCTCATGGCTTGTTGCCCATCGGGGTCACTATTTTTAAAAAGTGAAAGTAAATTGTTTCCCTGATGTTCGACTGGTAACTGAAGAGGATCAGTAAATAATATTTTAATTTGAAGATTTCAGTGGAGCTAGGGTATAATGTGAAACTCTGGGGCAGGGGAGGGGGATTTTCCACCAGGGCTTTGTTTTAGAGAAAGGCATATAGAGGAATAAGAAACAAACAAACAAACAAACCTCTATTTACTGAAAAAGTAACAAAATGTTAACTGGAGTCTTTTATTACAAGGATCACTACTCACTCATTGGGGGTGAGGTTTGGAGTAGGTTAGTAGAAGGTGCAAATGGTAATAAAATCATGGACCTTTGAATGGTCCCAGTGGGAAAGGGAAGAAATTCACTTTCTCAGGTCTGTAATTAAAAAAATCAATGAAATTTAGCCCCTCCCTAAGGTGGAAGCCCCTAAATTTCATCAAGAACTACTCCCCCCCCATCTATGCACAGGAAAACAATTCATGAGTAAGTCCTAGAAATTGGAGGGGAAGTTATCTTCTTTAGTTTTCTGATATTGGACTCTGTCTTCCAGAACTATTTTCCAGTTTTCTTTCTCAGAGTCAGTTTTCTTTTAATTATCTCCCTAGTACCCTTTTGTATTCCAGTATTTAACATGAGTCAGATTAAAGCATGTGCAATAAAATAACTGGAAGTGACCTCAAACTGTGAAGGGCCATTGGGCAATTTCTGTTGGCTGTGATATAGGAATGTATTTCACAGGATTAGGAAACATTCATATGATTGGATGCCAAGGAGAATTAGGATCTAGTTAGGACCCCCATGTTTTGCTGACATAGAGACTGAGGGTCACAAAGGTAAAGAGGCTTGTCCAAGGTCACATGGTTGGCAGAGTCAGAATTTGAACCTGTATCTTGGATCCCAAATCTAGTGCTCTTTCCACCAACTCACTCTGGTATGGCATATTCTGCATTATAGCACTGATAGCAATGTGGCTTATCAAGTACCAAAATAACAATAAAAATGAAGAATAGCATTTAAGTTGATAAGGATGATGGAAATCAGCTAGTTGAACCCCCTAACTGAGGCCCAGAGAGTTTAATTGACTTGCTACCCTCACACAAGTAGTACATAGCAGAGTGGGGACTTGAACCCATGTCCTCTGAGTTCAAGCCGAGGGCTCTTTCCTCATTCTATCTCCACAAGGTTTCTTTATGCAATCAGTCAGTCAGTCAGTCAATAAGCATTAACTAAGCACCAACAATGTGCCAGAGACAGTTTTTGATGAATTTTGAGGAGTTTACACAATCTGTATAATTCGGAGATTTGGGGTTTAGATTTGTTATTAAGGAATTATTTTACTTAAAGAGTCATAAAGTGCAAATTTATGAGGGAATATATAATACTAAGTGGGTAGTTCAGTTCAATTTAAGAGAACAGACATTTATTAAATACCTACTGAGTGCTGAGGAAAGAGGAATTACAGTTCTGCTTTGCTGGGGACCCAGTGCTTTGCTTTGCTTTGCTTTAATTTTCCCTTTGTTTTTAAGCTTTAAAAACAAAGACAAATCATAGATTTCTATGAAGTGCTGAGTAATATGTAATTCTGTTCTGAAGCTATGACATGGGGGAAAATGCACCATTGGCCATTTAAAAAATAGTTGGAGGGGAGGTGGATACTTTGCAGAGTTTCTGTTCTGGGGCACAAGGCCATAATCCCGGGATCTACCCCTCAGTCCAGTCCCACAAGAAGACTGCCCACCCCCAGTTGTATTCACAGAATTATAGAGTTATAGAATTGAAAGCTATCTGAGTAGCATTGTCTCAGGGCTTGAGGGTGTATCCTCTACCAGAGAAAAGTGAAGGAACATGTCCCATAACACTCAGGTGAACCTAAGGTGTGTCTATACCTTGTATTGTTGAGAGAATCCATGGGGGGAAAGAAAACCTTTTGCTTAAATCTTACTAGTGAGTTGCATTGTATACAGCTCAAAAAAAGAAAATACGGTTCATAGCAATAGATACAGGTCTTATTGTGTGACTTGAATCTGGGCCACTAGGAATAATTTAATCCTATAATGTTTTTGCTTTTCAATTTAATTTCTCATACTTTGGTTTTTGGTAATATTCTTAAATTACTTGTGTAATTTAAACCAAGCAGCGTATAGTGTGAAAGAAATAGTGCCTAATCAGAATTGCTATTCTAGCAAAACTTTAGTTTATCTATCACTTTTGATGATTGTATTTCCTGCTAGGATGGATTCATCCCTTTGACCAAAAGGTAAGGGACATGGCTTCCTATCATAAACCTCTTTGCATACCTGGTTTATAGTCACTCAACTCCCAAATCATATTAGGAAAAGAGCTTTGACTTCTCTGCATTCACTAAAGGAAAAAGCTGAGTCAGCAATGGAGGAAGTAACATTTCCTATTACATAATTTTTTTTTCTTCAAGGTTCAGAAAAAAAAATGCTCTTGTAAACTTATAAAATGGAAATACTTGATATGATTGTTAGTCCATGTCAAATTGAGAATGCTTTTTTTTTTTTTTTGGTGTGGTTATAATACATACAGCTCCCAAGTTAGAGAGAATACTTTCAGCTACATTTACTCTTCCATTTGACCTTCACAATGCTGGCTCTTTCATAGGGAGCACAGCTTTCAGAGACTACATTTGTGACCTTGAAGATAAAACTTATGCTTTATGCCTATTTGAAAACTCACAGCACCGGCTGCTTTTGGTCCCCCCAAACTGAATCAAACATACAGCCAGAATAAACACTATCACGCCCTTTAAAAGGATAAACTTAGCTTTCCTCCTTTTTCACTTAGTCAGCCTGGAGATGAAAGGCAAGAAGCCCCAGCTTCTTCGGTTCTGCTTGTCCCTATTGCGTAAGTGTCTTCACTTTCCTCGAGCAGGATGACCCTCATCTGAAGCTGGGACTGAGAAAATAGCTGCATTGTACTGCAGCCTCCTATCCTGCCACAGTTATAAACTTGAGGATGCAAAGGAAGTGACCGGGATCATAGGGGCAATAGAATGGCATATGTGAACCCGAGCTTTAGAGAGGGGCCCATTTATCCTGGGGTAAGCTATTTCTGCATCTAAACTTATGTGCTTTTTATTTTTGTTAGCATTGTTCCTTCTGAAGTGGCTAATCAGCCAGCACTATACCCAGTTCTTTGAGAGCAGGCTCTCCTGAGCTTAATTCTTGCATTGTATCTATTCCACAATAAAATGCACTGAAGTAAACTCCATGCACTTTTCTTTACCTGGACAATGAGTTTACACTAAGAAGTATGGCAGTATAGTACCAGCCTAGGGTAGTTTGAATATAATTAAGCTGCATAACTTTGATTATCCAGTATTTCTTATCAGGACTAAAACAACCAAATGGGGAAGGGCTGGGGTATGGAGAGGGCGGTATTTGGTCACATATATTAACGAGGGGGTTGAGGGGGAGAGGGAAGAGGAGTCAATGCAGCAGAAATGAAAATCAAGCCATACAAAGCCAGCATCTCAACTCTTTCTAAGTGACTCCAAATGATGTGTCTCTTACCTTGGATGTGGATAATTCTGTCATGCTCCAGAGTGTAGTTGTCAGTAAGATGATCAGCCCAGGAGAGAGAAATCAGCACCAGAAAAAGTATACACTTCATCTTGACAGCCATGAGAATCTTCTTCACTGTGAGGGTATCACATACAAACAGGCTGGTGAAATTGGGAAACCTTTATAGGGTTGCACTGCACAACTTATCATCCTATAATGGCTCTATAAAAATAGTTAACCCAATCTGCTCAGAAAGTTACGGGAGCTGTCCTGGGAGAGCTGAAGACTGCAGCTTTCACAACTTCAGCCCCCCACCCCCCCATTCCCAGTGGGTGAAGCCAGAGAACAAATGGTGTTTAACTCTATCTTTGCAGAAGTATACATATGGGAATGCAGAATGCTGTGCTTTCCACACAGAGAGTTGCAGGGAGTTAAACAAACAGGATGGGTCTGTGATGAGAGAGGGCTGTTTTAAATCCAATGTTGTTATGTCTTTGGGGTTTTATTTAATTGCTCTAGATCTGGTATGTATGGAATTGAAAAAAAAAAAAACAACTTGGTCGGTCTAAACTTGCTCATTTAGCACCTAGTCTGATGGAGAAATAAACAGAAAGCCAGGGTAAGTGAATAATATTTGCATGACATTTCCCATGTACCTTGACTGCTGATTAAGCTCACTCCCTAAGCAGGATGTTAAGTTAGCTGGAGCTAAGTAGGAAAGAGGACAAAAGGTGCCTGCCTGAGGAGAAGCAGCACATTTTTATCACAAATCCACTTACCATCTTAAAGACTGAGTCCATGCTGAACGGCTGAAAAATCATGCACAAATTAGACTGGAGCTGTGCATGCTGCCACTGCAGCTGCACTGATTGATTTTTCATTCATTTCTACCTAAAATGCTGACGCACCAACTTGGTGTGTATGCCAGGTAGGGTCTCTGCAGTGAGCAGAGCTGCGGCTGCAGGGAAAATCTCTGCCAGAATGGTAGGAGTAATTAGGCAAATGAGGACCTGGAATAGATCAAAGAGTGGAACACCTAGGGTGGTACAGAAGGGGCAGAGGACTGCTGTTCTTTCTTGTGATACTGACAGTCATATAGAAAGGGGACTTCTACCCCTCCCCCACCCACTTGGAGGCAAAGGGCTATAGGAAAAAAACTCTGAGAATTAGCAAAATGCTGAGATTTGCCTTTTTTTTTTCCTTTTTAGCATGGTGAAATTTCAGCTCACTTCTGTTGTAATTTAAAAGTTGAAAACACTTAGAAGAGGTATTAGCTTTCTCCCTTCTTTCTGCTTTTTCTCTCACATTGCAATGCAGTCATAAGAAAATGATTTCTATGGTTCAAAACAGAATTTGTCCAGCACTAAATTGCAGCTACATTTTTTTTCTGCCCAAGAACTCCCAAATCTAAGGTATATGCCATACGTTCAAAGGGCTGATTCCTAGAGTTCCATCCAGATATGCCTCTAGAGTCAAGATGATGTGGCAACTATACTTTCCCGCAAGATTCTTCAAGTTTCTTCTTAGGCTAAATTAAGTTCTAGGATTTTCTTCTATGATGCAAGTCAATCTGATGAATCCTTATTAAATACCTACTGTATGCAGAAGATTGCTTGGGAGATTGTCTTCTACTTAAAGACCTGAGAATGTTTATCCTCTCTGCTATATAGAAATAAAAGTTAAATAATGAAGCCAAAGACAAACTTTCTCAGAGGACAAAGTGTGTGGGCTTCAGAATATTATCTGTTTTGATTTTTCATAGATTCAATTAGTTTCCTTTTCAAATGTTTAATTTGCACGTTCCTCTTAGAAAGTTCTATTATTTGTTGCAATTTAATTCATTTCAAAATTTATTAAATGTTTACTATGTGTAGAGTATGGTGGTAGGTCTTGCCTTTGCCCTCATGAAGGTTACTCTCTAGCAGGGGATATCAGATACAGATATAATCAGAACATAAAGCAGAACATAAGTAGTAGTAACTGATATTTACACATTTAAAAGCTTACAAAGTACTTTACACACATTTCCTCATTTAAGCCTCACAACAACCTTGTCAGGTCAGGGGAATTGGACTTGCAAGTTTAGTGAACTCCCTGTGTGAAATCTCTCTCCAGTGATACTGATTTAGCAACTCATTAGTAACTTATAAAACAGGGTCCCCTCTAAGACGTCTGTGGATAGATTTCAAGGGGTCCACTTACTTGGATGGGGAAACAAAATGACATCTTTTATTTTCACTAACTTTTAACTGACATTTAGTATTTCCTTCCATTATGAATGTAAGCAATACACATTATTTTGAGAAGGGGCCCACAGGCTTCACCAGAATCCCAAAAGGTCCATGATATGCATGTGCTCCCAACATACACACACACACACACACACACACGTACACACACACAAACAATGAATTACCCCACTCCTAAAGAGGTGCTTGGGGTCAATGAGAGGTTATGATCTGATTGATGAATCAGAGGCAGGAAAGCTATACTATCTCATTACTATCTCCATTTTAAAAGTGAGTAGACTGAGAGACTGAGGCATTGAGAAGCTGACTTAATAATGAGATCAAGAACATAAAAAGGCTACATGATTTTCATGATTAGGTATGCTACCATGAAATCAACAATTATTTATTGACTTACCACGTGCCTACTGCCTCTACCTATTCTACCCTGTGCTCTGAACTGGGCTTGGTGTTATGTGGCTAGGCTTCCTGAAATTTAAAGTATGTTTACATCTGTTTCCCAGCCCCCAACTCTTCTCTGCCTACATCCTAAAACAAACTTCAAAGACAATGACACATGAAGAAGTGAAATTTGAATTGGAAATACAGAATTTGGAAATATTTGAGATAGGAAATACAGGATTTAGATGGTTGAATAGGAGAAAAGGTATTCTGAGAAAAGGCAAGAACATGAGAAAAGCCAGAGAGATGAGATTAGGCATGGTTTGTAGGTCCATACAGGTGGAATATGATCTCCATAGTATGATTCAATAGCTTCCAAAAAGTTCCTCTTGTTCCCCAATATTAATGTCTGAAATTATACCATTAGAGATTCATTTTATCTAGTTCTTAATAGTTGTAATTTAAAATCAAAATACATCAAAGAAGGAATAACACAATATGCTACTATCAGGCATTTACACCTTAGTATCATTTAGTTCAGAAGTTGCTTCCCTCCTTCAGAGAGCTGAGAGCAGTGGAGTGAGAGATGGGATGTTTCAATGGTGGAGACAAGACAATATACTTCTGAAGTATTCTGCTTTGGCCAGGGAGGCAGAACTATTTAGGCAGCCTACGTGGGGGAGGGGCAGCAAATGAGCAGCCTGAGGTCAGAGAGAAGAATGAAAAAGAAAAGGAAGAGGGAGTATGATGAAGACAAACTTTGCCCTCTTCAGAACTTAGCTTAGAGCTAGCCCTGATAACATGAGAGAAGAATGGATGGGGATGGATGTGGGTAAGAAAGAAACACCAGCCTAGTTAGAAGAAAGATTGAAGCTGGGATACTGTGGAGGTCATTTTGAAATCCATAGATCAAATATTAATCCATAAAATTAAGGAATAAGAGCTCTGTTGAGAGTTCACCAATAGGTAGAGGAAAGACAGCATGGCAAATGAGTATATGATAATAACAATAACAATAGATGTTATTCATATGTCTTTCTAAGCACTTTACATACATCATCACCTTTAATCCACACAATAATCCTGTGAAATAGGTACAAGTATTATTGTCCCCATTTTATAGGTGAGGCAACTGAGACTCAGAGAGGTTAAGGATTGCCTGTAGTCATGCGAGCAATAAATGTAAGAACCAGCTTATCCTGAATCCAAGTATATGAGCTTTACTCTTGGCTCTGCCTCTGACTAGCTCAGTGAATGTGGCTCTTTGTCTTGACTTTTTTATCTGCAAAATGGCATCGATGTCTAGTCTATCTCACCAGAATTTAGTGGGGTCAAAATAAGATCACACATGAAAGACTTTGATCTTTTTTACAGTGCTTTACACGTATTGAACACGATAAATGTCTTTTGAATTCCATTGACAGAGAGATGCTTTACTAGAACTTCTCTTTGTATACTGTGACAGAGTGATTATATATTCCTTATCTCATTTGATCCTTACAACAACCCTGGGAGAGAGGCAGCCTAGCATGGTAGACACAGAACTGCTCCTGGAATCCTGACTGCCTCACTGGCCCCAGGTAAGTCTAAGCTGCTGAGCAGGTACTGTCCTACATTAAGAGGAAAGTTCTTCATGTGAAATCTCCATATTAATGAAATCACAGATCAGTAAAACACACACACACACACACACACACACACACACACAAACACAAATACCCTGAGATAAGCTTTATATTCCTTGAGAACAAAGACTTTTTAATTTTTTTATTTCCAGTTCAATGACTACATATATATACATATATACACACACATATACATATATACATATATATACACATATATACATCACTTATTTAGTGATCTATTAGAGATATATATATATATATATATATCTCTAATAGATCACTAAATAAGCTTTTGAGACCTGTTAAAGACCTTAGCTTGAAAAGGCCAAGGTCCCTACTGCATCCTGTGCCATTTCCACTCATCCTGATCTATAACTTGCCACTGGACTCTGATGACTCCAGAGGAGCAAGTGAGACTGGTGACTTTGCACAGCACCCCTCACTTAAATCCAACTCCTTTGCATGTCATGACATCACCTCCTTGATGTCATGATCCTCTTCAAGAACAAAGGACAAAGTGCAAGCAAATACTCTTTTATTGAATGTCTGCTATGTAACAAACACTGTACTCGTTGCTGGGATTACAAAGACAAAAGTGAAGGAGTCTGAAAAAGTTTGTTGAATTGAAACAAGAGAGATGAGGTATATGACCCAAGGTCCTGTATCTTGGGAAGTGCTAGGCTTGTGTCTGGAATCCAGGTCTCCTGACTCCAAGCTCTTCCCATTATGCTACACTGTAGGTCTAATCATTATCTGGTTCTTTTATCAAGTTCACAACTACAGTAAGTTATCTCCCAGCGCTAAATCCTGTGGTTCTCCTGCCTACTGATACCATTACAAATTATTAATGCTTTTTTTTCCCCTGAAAGAAGAATTTAATCCTTTAATTTTTCAGTTATGTATAATATATGGGTATATATTATAAATCCATATAATATACATATATTCATTTATTGAGAAAGAGAGAAGAGGGAAGAGGAAGTGAAGAATGGGACGAAAAGGAGAAGAAAAGAGAGAGAAAGAAAGCCTGGAAAGCCCTGGATTCAAGTCTGTCCTTTGATACAAACTCTCTTATGTGATCCAGGACAAATTACTCAATCTCCCAGTGCTTTAGGAAATTCTCTACAACTATACATGTATGTATGTTATTGTTGTTCAATATGTGAGCAGTATTAGCTGCCTCTGGACCCAACAAGCCAGCTCTAGCTGAGCAATACTGCTATTTTTGATTCCTCCTCCCTCTCTTTCCTCTGTCCACTTGGGATGTCACATCCTTACACGTGGGCCCTCTGTCCAAAGGAATATAAATTTTGATTGCTTATACTTTGCAAGATATCTTGAGGTTTGGGGGCTAGATTTTTTTCTTCCCTACTTATTTATTCTTATTTATTGTTTTTTTTTAATAGGACAATTAACTCTTTTGTCTCATGTAGTTTTAATTTATGATTTCTTGAAATATAGCACTTGGAAAACCAGGCTTTGATAAAGTCCATTATGATTCGAATGGAACTACTTGACTATGCCTTTAAACTCAAATCACTGCCTCTCACAGATTGGGCAATAATAGGTCAGAGTCCAAGTCTCATTTGCTCATTGTTTGGGTTTTGATGGCTCAGAGTGAATGTAAATAATAGTTGTTTCTGTTCTACCCCTCCCTGATTGATTCTTTTGTGAAAGCAAAGCAGATCATCTTTTACCTTAGTTCTTATCTAGCCTTTAACTACTAAATGGGTGTTGCCTCAGACAGACTGAAACCTGGGAAAGATCTTAGCCTAAAAAGGCCAAGGTCTTCTACTAAATCTGTGCCATCATCAGTCATCCTGACCTATGTCTTGCCATTGGACTCCAATGACTCTGGAGGAGAAAGTGAAGCTGATGACTTTGCACAGTTCTGCCTCACTTAAATCCAATTCACTTGCAAGTCAAGACATCACCCTCTTGATGTCATTGGTCCTCTTTGAGAACCAAGGATGAACAGCAACAATAATGTTGTTCAGTTGTTTTAGTCTCATCTGATTCTTCGTGACCCCATTTGGACTTTTCTTGGTAAAGATACTGGAGTGGTTTTCTTTTTCCTTCTCCAGCTCATTTTATAGGTAAGGAAACTGAGGCAAACAGGGTGAAGTGACTTGCCCAGGGTCACATAGCTAATAAGTGTCTGAGGTCTAATTTGAACTCAGGTCTTCCTGACTCCAGGCTTGGAGCTCTATCCACTGCTCACATACATTTATACACACCCAGACACTTATATAGTTTTGGCATAATTTTTCAGACACAATAGTGTTTGTCACCTTAACACGTGAGCATTCACACACATCACCCACAGAATAAATGCTTCTTTTTTATGTATGCGAAGTTAGTCTGATACTTGCTATTTTCATAGCAAGAGTTGTTCTCTGGCTTGCTTACAATATCATTCTTGCTTCAGAATTGGTGATAATAGCATTGTCTTGAAGAGAGAACACACAGAAGATAAAATCCTCAATAGGTTTTTAAGAGCCAAATGAAATTTATAAATCAAATAAATGTTTTTCACTAAGAGTGAAATCATTTATCAGTCAACACTTGTAAGTGCTCCATATAGCCAACAATCTGCCTTAGTAAGACAGATGTGAAATGGACTCCGCTAGCTTGGCAGGACACCATCAAATGACCCACCTAAAGTTGAGAAACCAAAAAAAAAAACCAAAAAAACACCCAGAAGCTAGCCTTTAGTCAACTATCAATCTACCATCTATAAAACATCAACCTTCAGAGGAAATTCAGTATCTAGAGAGTAATAAATGCTATCCATTCTGAAGAGTTGTGAGTGAGGTCTGGACTTGTTTTTATCTAGGGAATGTTTCCACCTGAATGTTCAGGTTCCTTTTACAATCCTCACTCATGATAAGAAGAGCAGGGCAGAAAAGCTAGGTGACTTTTGCATAAGTTAGTGGGAACACCTGAATTATGATTCATAGTCATAAGTCACTGAAATATCTTATAGCCTGCACTATTCAATGTTATAATATGATTTAAAACAAGGCCAAAGGTGAGATTTCCTTCCATATTCAAAATCATATAGCAAGAGTAGTATTAAAAAAAAAATTCTTTGTCCAAATATCCATTTGAAAGTAAAGCTCTAATAAAGTCACATAATATAAAATGATATTAATTTACACCACAGCATAGTGGAAAGAACATTGTATTTGTAAACAAAGGACCTGGATTTGAATCCGGAGCCTGTTGCTTGAGTAAACCATCTACCTTCTCTTAGGCACCTGGTGGCATGGGACATAGGGTACTGGACTTGGCATCAGGAATATCTGATTGTGAATCTTTCCTTGGATACTTATTAGCTAATGTGCTCTTGAGCAAGTCACTGAACCTGTTGGTCCTCAGTGTCCTCATCTGTAAAATGGGAATAATAAATAGCACCTACCTCTGAGGGTGGTTGTGAGAATCAAATGAGGTAACACACATAAAGTGCTTTGCAAACATACATAAAAGCACACATAAACTCTAGTTATTATTATTATTAATTATTCAGTAAGGAAGTCAGTTTCTTCATAAGTCAATGAAGGAGTTAGATTAGATGCTTTCTAAGGTTGGTTCTATCTCTTAATTCTGATAATTTATGATCTTTATAATGATAGGCAGCCAGGCACACTGGGAAAAACCCTGGGCTGAGAGTCTTAAGACCTTTTATTGCTGCCTTTGCCACTAAGGAGATATATAAACTTTAGCAAGGTATTGATAGTCATCAGTTTCCTCATCTTTAAAATGAAGGGGTTGGACAAGATGACCTCTAACTTGCTTTCTAGCTCTAAAAGACAACATCTATAGCATTCTTGATGTGTAAAGGACTACTGTAAATTAGACAGAACAGGGACTGAACCTGTGGTTTCATTTCATGAGCCCAGGGAACTCCCAGGTGGGGAAATTCCCTCTCCCAGTGCAGCTTCACACCTTGTCTGAAATTTAGAATGTTTGAGAGTAGCCTGGGGCATCAAGAGATTAAGTGACTTTACCCAGGGTCACACAGCATGGCTTGAACCTAGGTCTTCCTGGCTTTGAAGCTGGCCATCTAGGTATGATGGATGAATATAAAAGAAAAGGAAAACAGTTCCTGTGTATGAGGAGCATAAAGTACAAATAGTGAGAGTCCCCTGAAACACCTTGAGAACACTGAAAGAGCAAACAGTTCCACAAAGGGCAAACATACCAACTGAATGGCAAATGCTGGGAGGTGGCAGAGCCAGAAGTGATCCTAGCTCAGAGATGTTACTGAGAGGCTGCTTGAGGAGCATTTGGAGCCTGTTGAGGAAGCTGCTAGCCCTGGTTTGGAGACAAGGAAAAAGGCAAGGAGACAGAAGAACAAAAGCAAGGACTAATATGTTTCATGTAGACTGGGAAAGCAAATTAGCTTGGCAGAAGTGGGGGTGCTGAATGAGAAACTGTAGCTGCTGTTGATCCGTCGTGTCTGACTCTACTCAAGTCTTTTTGGCAAAGGTGCTGCCATGGTTTGCCATTTTCTGCTCCAGCTCATTTTACAGATGAAGAAACTGAGGCAAACAGGGTCAAGAGACTTGCCCAATGTCACACAGCTAGTCAATGTGGCCAGATTTGAGCTCAGGTTCTCTTGACTCCAGGCCAAACGCTCTATCTAGCTGCCCTAATTAGTTAGTATTTATAGCATTTTAAGGTTTGCAAAGTCTTGCAAATATTATCTCATTTGCTCCTCACCAAAACCCTAGGATGTAGGTACTATTATTACTTCCATTTTACAGATGAGGAAATGATATGAGAGAGGTTAAATGACTCACCTGAGGTCAAACAGCTAGTCAGTGTCAGAGGCAGGATTCACACTCAAGCTACTATGTACCCTAGCTGAAGAAAAGGGAAATGACAGCCAGTTGATTGAGGGTTTTGAATGCTAATGGCCTACCCTAAAGTCTTGTTGCATCATTGAGGTGAATCTGTGTTCTCAAAAGCTATGCCACTTGAGTACAAGCCCTGGCAGTTCCTACCAAGCTAGAAATCTTTGGGGCAGCCAGAACATCATCCCTCAGTAGCACCTAAAGGCATAGCCATGCAGAAGCCCTTGACAATAATTGAAAGCCACAATGATCCTAAGAAAAATGTAAATTATGGTCTGTATCCTATATAAGAAGATGCAGAAGTATATAACGCATTTTTGAAAAGCTTCCTCTTAAAATGATTAAAATAAGAAAAATTTCAATGCTTAAAGGAATAAACTTTCAGATATCTAGAAGGATTAATTTCTTGGGTTCTAAGTAGTAATTGTTAACATTTATTTAGCTCATTATGATAATAAATCTTTAGAAAATCTTGTTCCAATGTATCATTATTACACGAGCATGATGAAGGACAAAAAAACCCATCAAACAAAAAGAACAGTTAATTAATTAGTTATGATACTGTTCAAGATGAAAACTTCTTTGATGATGGTGGTGATGGTGATGATGATAACATACATTTTCAAATACTACTTAATAGCCCCAATGAATGTTCAAAATGGCAAAAGCTATGCCTCAGATCTATGGAAGTGAAGCGCAAGTTATGGAGAAGTCAACCATGTTTGAAGAACTTTAGGACAGGCACAGAGACTGCATCTACTGTCTAGGACCGCACTAGTGAACTGAGGGGAGGCATACCATGAGTAGGCCAGCTTGGAAGTGAAGAATAGTTTTGGCTACAGATTCAATCTGTGAAAAAAAGAACAATGCGAAGCAACCTCTCATCCTTTTCCTTATCTAGCGCTAAGGTAGTGGTTTGGGTGAAAAGAGAGAAAGTTGGTGTTAAGAATTACAACTTTTAGGACTGAAGTTCTTAATCTGGGATCCATGAGCTTATAAATATAGATAGATATAGATACAGATGATATAGACAGATGACAGACATATAGACACATAAAGGTGATAATTATAGATGTAGGTATAGATATAGATTAGATAGATATAGATCCAGTGTTTCTTAAACTGTAGGTCGCGATCCCACGAGGTCACCACCCACAGTTTAAGAAGCGCTGAAGGGATGGCAAGTAGAAAAAGTTTAAGAAGCCCCGGTATAGACCATAGAGACATAGAGATATATAAGTATAACTATTTATGTCTATATAGATGCTAATATAGGGATATGACAGATATCAATGATATAGATATAGGTGTAGATTATGTAGATGTAAGTAAAGATGATAGAGAGATAGAGATGGAGATAGAGTTAGGAATAGACATGGATATATATCTATATATAGATGTAGATGTAGATATATTACATGATATAGATATAGATGATAGAGAGATAATGACCAATATAAGTATGGATATATCTATATAGGTATAGAAATATGACATAGATATAGATGACATAGCTATAGGTATAGATGATAGAGATAGATGTAGGTATAGATTTGTATCTATATGGGTATAGATAACACAGATACAGATGATATAGATAGATGACATAGATATAGATACAGATGATATAGATAGGTACAGATAACAGAGATACAGGCATAGGTGATATAGATGATACAGATAGAGACAGATATATTTATATATCTGTAGATAAATACACATAGATAAATATAAATATATATATCTATAAATAAATATATTTCAATAAAATTTCTTTCCTTTGTAGTAAAGTACACTTTATTTTGTTCATTTAAAAACAATATTCTGAGAAAGGGCCCATAACCTTCACTAAGCTGCCCAGAGCGTTCATGAAACACAAAAAGGTTAAGATACTCTGTTTTTCTACTCTGAGATGTTAGAGAGGAAGCCATGGCAGAGTGGGTATAGAGCTAGCCTTAGAGCCAGGCAGATTTGGATTCCAGTTTAACCTCTGTCCCATACTGGCTGTATGACCCTAGCCAAGTCATTAAACCTCTCAGTGCTCCTGGGAGCTCTGTAAGACTAGAAGGTGCAGAGGTGTTGACCTGTGTTGGTAGCAAGTGTTCCTAACCAGGGGATCTCTGTGCCATTGAAATGACATGTCTAGTTCCCAACCTTTTCCCTATCTTCTAAATGTAACGAGAGACTGGGCAATGTGAGCCACATCCTTAGGAGCACCTGAGGTGCACTTTGACTGATATGTGTTTTGTAAGCCTACTTTTGCATGTGTAATGGAGGGTCCTGTTTTCTCCTTTGGAGCATTGCAAGTATTCTATGACTATTTCTTGCCCAATTGCTGAGTGGTAAAGAAGGCCCTTTCGATTAACTGCTAAGCTAGAAGTGAATATCTGAACAAAAGGTCCTGATAATTCTACTTCTTCAGTCTAGAAAGACAGGTTGCAGCCAGATTGTGAAGACATTTAAATGCTAACCAGAAGTGCTTGTATTTCATGCTAAAGGTGATAGGAAGCCACTGAAGGATTTTGAGAAGGGGACCTATGATCAGACCTGTGGTCTAGGAATAAAATTTGGCAGCAGTGGAAGGATGGATTCAAGAAGGAACAGACTATGGGCAGCTAGGTGGCACAGTGAATAGAGCTCTGGCCTTGGAGTCAGGAGAACCTGAGTTCAAATCCAGCTTCAGACACTTTACACTTACTAACTGTGTGACCCTAGGCAAGTCACTAACCCAATCGCCTCACCAAAAAGCAACAACAAAAAAAAAAAAAAAAAAAAGGAAGAGACTAGAGACACAGAGACTAATTAGGAGAATATTGCCATAGTCTAGGTGAGAAGTTATGAGGGCCTGAACTGGGATGGTTGTGGTGTGTGTGGAGAGAAGGGGACAATGTGATAGGTGCTGAAGAAAAAACAAGACTTGGCAACAAATTGGAGATGGAAGGGTGAAAATGGAGAATTAAAGATAACTTCTAGATTGTGAACCTGGGTGAGTGAAAGAATAGTAGTACCCTTGATTTATGGAAACAGATAATGAGTTCTGTTTTAGATATGTTAAGTATCATGTATTTATCTTGTTTGCACATAATTGTTTTCATGTTATCTCCCCCATTACACAGGGAATTCCTTGAGAGTAGTTACTTTTTTTTTTTTGCATTTCTCTGCAGTGTTTGACACTTGTTGGCCACCCCTTTCCTTCTGCATACCCTCTGATCCCTGGGTTTTCTTGACTCTGTTCTGTAGAGATTCTCTCCCTATCTGTCTGACCAGTCCTTCTCAGTCTCCATTGTAGGATCATTTATATAGTGCCCCTTATAAGTGGTATATCCCGTGTTCTATTTTGGACCTTTCCCTCTTCTTTCCCTCTACTCTCAATTCTCATGAATTCAATTTTCATTTATATTCAGATGACTCCTAAATCTATAATCCTCATCTCTCTCCTGAACTCTAATCCTTCATCTCCGACCATCCACAAGGCCTCTTCACCTTGATGTTCCATAGATAAGTCATCTATTGAAATCAAGCCAACAAGTATTAATTAGGCACCATGTACTAGGCATTCTGCTAAGCAGAGAGATCCTTACTCTCTCCCTCTCTTTTCTACACAAATTCTTTTTTTTCTCTTCCTGCTTCATTTCATATTCTCTTCTCTCTTTGCTCTCTTTTTTCTCATGTATACCTCTCTTGTCTTGTTTCTTCCCCTCTTCCCCATTCTACCTTTTTTTTATTGTTAATTCGTCTTCAAAAATTTTTTTCTCATCAAGGTTCTGATTCATCTTTTCTGCCTTATTATGCATTTGTTGTCTAGCAATTCTTGCAAATTATTTCAGAAGTTTTAAGAGAAAATATAACAATCATACCTGTTTTAAAAACATGTTAAATAGCTTGTGATTCTTTGCTAGATGGTGATAGCAACTAGTCATCTAGGAATCTGGGAGAATAGACCAATGTTTGGAATAAGTCCTTCATTCCTTCAATAGATTCCTTGAAGCTTGCTCACACTATTCATTGACCAGCAAGTCCAGGTCTTTTTTTTTTTTTTTAATAATTTATAATGTTAATGTTAATGTTGCTCCCCCAAGGTAGCTTCTAATAATCTTATATAATACTTTTGGTTTTGGAAAACTGAAAAAACATAACAAACACTTAAATCAAAGCCCTTTTTTTATTCTGAGTTTATTATTCAACAAATTAAGGTTGTGATATACACAAATTATAAACCTATAAGAACCCTTAGCTTCCTTTTTCTAATTGCTTCTTGAAAGATAAGAACCCTTCAAACAGTGCTCCATCTATCCCCTTAGTTGGACTTCTATTATTACAGTTTTCACTGTGTGGACTAGTAGGTAAGGATGTGTGTTCAAGGTTAAAATAAATTACCTATTTCTTATTGAAGTTGTCTTTTTAGCCTGATCATCCACTTCACAAACAGACAGTAGCTAATATGTATACCATCAGAAGAATAGTAGGGTGCCTAGCTCTTGTCATTTTGAATCAGCCATAGATTTGGATCAAAGGATAATGATCACTAGGACAATTTCTTACTTATATAATTAGAATGAAAAGGTCATTCTTGCATTGGGACAAAATTCCTCCTTATTCTTTTATCTTTTCTTTCTTTCTTTTTCCCTTCCTTCCTTCCTTCCTTCCTTCCTTCCTTCCTTCCTTCCTTCCT
>NW_020954552.1:13865803-13931576 GCF_900497805.2 Vombatus ursinus | reverse complement strand
CTTCCTTCCTTCCTTCCTTCCTTCCTTCCTTCCTTCCTTCCTTCCTTTCTTCCTTCCTTCTTTTATCTCTACATCTCACTCAGGCTGAAAGTGCAATAGCTCCTAATAGGTCCAATCCCATTGCTGGTATATATGGAAACTTTAACTTGCTCCATTTTTCTGACCTCAGCTAGTTCACCCCTTCTCAGACAGCCTGCTGACCCTCCACTCCCAGGGGTTCACCATACTGATGCCATTTATATTACTCCTTCCCACTGACACTATGCTGGAATCTTAGTATGATATCTGACAGAAGAATTCTATGGCTTCCAGATTCATGGCTATAGTAGTGATGATGACAGTAGCTTAACAATATTTCTGTGTGCTGCAGACTGTCCCTGCATGAGTCAGAGTGGTACCCTGAGGAAACACAGAGCTTTAGAGGGCTAATTCTGGAAGTCTGCTCTCCACCAAATAGATGGAAATGCTACAGGATTGCACTCAATAAACATGTGTTGATAATGACCACAATATATTCAGTGGGTTGGATTACTTTTGGGAAATTAGGCAGTGCTTTTAATAAACCCAAACATTTCCATAAATCAAAGGTCTATATTTTTATCACAAACATTCTTACACTAATGTTGAATGGCTATGGGTCATGGAATACCATTGTTTCTGAAGAACTGAAGTTGAGGAACACCCAAAGGGTAATGGGAAGGCTTGTGGTAGGCAGGCTGCAAATATGTAACAAACGATGAATTATGCAGAAGAAGTAGAATGAAGGATGTCATCAGAGAAATGCATAACAGGAAAAAAATCAAGCTAGTCATGTATTGGGAACAAGGGACAATCCATAGATAGCCTTTTGTTATCCCTGCAATGTCAAGAGAATTTGAAGAAGACACCCCCCCCCCCCAAGGACATTGGGAGGACACCTTATGACCAATTTATGGAGGGGAGCAATGGCCAAAATGTGCACAGAATGAGTAGGAATGGATGGGTAGCAGTCTGTATCACAGGAGGGAATACTCATCAAAATGAGATCATAAACCCACTGGACTCATGGAGAAGCCATTACAAATCCGTCTGACTTGCTCAGCACTGGGCCACCTTTTATGTGAACGTATTTTACTAACATAACGAAGCAAAGACAAAACAAAATGGCTATTGAGATACAAATTCCAACTTCATCACTTCTAGTTGTCTGCCCTTGAGCAAGTAAAAAAACTCTCAGAGCCCCAAATTTCTATTTGTAAAACATGAATTGTAATAACTGTGCTTCTTACATTACAGGGTTATTCTCAGGATCACATTATATAATATATGTAAGTACTTTTTAAATGGAAGATGAATGGAAACTATTATTATTATTAACTAAATATTATCAACCACTGCTTGAACCAAGAAACTTAAAATATAGACACCAATCAATCTGAAGAACACAGTTTAATACTATTAGTATGCATTCCTGGCAAGTGCAAAAACAGCATTCATTTTTATCTATGGCATTGGAAAATTTCACTAAAACAAAATTTCTTCTTGAACAATTCTTAAAATATGACTAACTCTTTAAGAATGCAAATGAACAATTCTTCTATTTCTCAGCCTAACCTATGATTTCTTTGTAGTTCCATATGCTAAATGCTTACAAAGCATATTGGCAGTATAGGAACAACCAAATTATACACTTCTTGTTGCTAAGGAAACTTGTGATAGGAAAGTTAATAAATCCACGTGCCTAGGATAATTTAGTCTAAAACAATTCATTACTGTCAACTCTTCTTTGTTCCTGGCCTCAATTCATTTCCTTTTCAAAAAGAGATGTTTAAGGGTTGTTCCACAAAATATTCTTTCTTCTAAAATGAATGATGAATGTGTTTCCCATATAGAACTTCACATGAAAGATATTTGCTTTCAGAGATTAGCTCTGATCTGACTCCATAGACTGGGATCTTAACAGTATCTACAACAAAGGCCTGCACTCAATAACAATAAAATTAGACTTAAAATGTTTTTTCCCCCAGAATGCATAAGATGAAGTGACTGCTTGTCATTATCTGTAATAATAAATGTTTCATGAAGACTGACAGGGAATGTGGCAGGCTATTAATGGCTCTATAAAGGTCGGCAGAATTTCTTCCCAAGTGACTTTCAATTTAAGTCAAGCTTAAACTCATGCATGTTAAAGAGCTTGGTACATTTACAGATGCGATTTTCAACAATGTAGTGAGACAGCTACAATTCATCTCAAACATCAAGAGAGAGGGCAGGAGAAGGCATGAGGAACCACTTCCAAGGACTTTTAGATTATTATTGGATAGTTTCAGAAATGTGGAAAAATACTAACCC
This sequence comes from Vombatus ursinus, assembly GCF_900497805.2. Lineage (NCBI taxonomy): Eukaryota > Metazoa > Chordata > Mammalia > Diprotodontia > Vombatidae > Vombatus > Vombatus ursinus. Next base: position 13,929,245 of record NW_020954552.1, on the reverse strand, counting down.
AAAATAAGACAAAAGCAAACAAAGTAAAACTACTCTTTCCAAATTTATTGATTTCACCTAGTAAAAGAAGAAGTCTGGGAGGCTAGGAAGAGGGAGAATTGCCATTTGACTCGTGCCCTGAAATTTAGACATGCAGGAAAGTATTATAACTGTCTTTATCATATTGGAAATATGAGTGACTTCCTTTTCTAAAGATATCTAAAGATACCTAAAATATCTAAAGATATTGTTTTCAGATTTAGCTTAATATAAGCATATATATGTATATATAAAATTTTATATAAATACCCAATGCTATTCTATATTAAATACACAACTAAAAATTTTTTTTAGCATGAACATTTTTGAGGAGTGATTTTTCTGGACACACAGCCCAAAAAATTAATCATACTATTATGAAATTAAATAATCTTCTCAATCTTTCAAGCTCAAGTTAATAAAATGTTGTTTTAATAATTAGTTCAACTAAAAACAACATGACAATTGTGATAAATTTCAAAGTTTTACCATCTAATACTCAAACATGACATTAGCACTAGGTATAATAATACAAATGTTAAAAACATCCCAAAAGGCAGACTCTGGTGACATCATGGTCCTGACACTAAGATAATTCAATCAGATAAAACACGATTTAATCTGAATCACCATGCAAGCAATTCCAAGTTAGCTTACAAGTAACAAGAATCAGGCAACTCACCCAGATTCCGACCAGTGAATAGTTTCTGTAAAGGCATGGAAAGAATATACATCTATCCTCAGCTCTGGATTCTGACTGAACACTGCAAACATACAAAGTGCTATTGCCAGTAGTTTGTGAAGTTATTTAATTGTGCCAAGTTAAGATTGAAAGTAAAAATAACTGCAATTAGAATAATGATTCGCAACAGCAGAAACTTCCCCTCTCTTTTGTCTGCCTAATGCTGTCTCAAAACTCTTTTGGCTGTCGCTTTTAAGATATTTTCCAAGATCCCAAATCAGATTTACTATTGGTGCATATCCTATTTCAAAATATGATCTCATGCAGGATTCAGCTCATTGGCTTACAAATAACAATGCTTGCTGCCAGTCATTAAAACTGGGTCTACACAGCACCAAAAGTGGAGATAAAACTATTATCTAGTTATTGAGTCAAATAAAAAAAAATCAAAGCAGGAAGCATGTTGTCATGGAGAAACCATGGCTTTGAAATAAAAGGAGCTGTATTCTAATCCTGACTCTGTTACTCACCACCTCTCAGGTCTTCTGTTTCTTCAACTGAAGGATGAAGGGGTTGGAATATGGGATATTCAAAGTCCCTTCCAACTCGTAACTAAGTGATTCCTATGGCTCTGTGCTCTAAGAATACAACTTTTAAATAGGTTTTGCATTTTAAGCAATCTCTCTGTCTAGTGTTATTTGAAACCCTTTGTATTTAAATCACTCAGTCATTTTCAATAACTGTGTAACTGATTTCTAAAACTTGAACCAAATGAGTTGCTTGTATAAAGTATTGAAGAATTCTAGTTTAGCCTAAGACAGTTCAGTGAATGATATTTAATAAGCATTTCTTGTAAAACATTAACTCAACCAGCCAATCAACATGCATTTATTAAGTGTCCATTACACGTCTATTATCTGTATGAACTAGGGATAAAAACACAAAATTAAGACAATATCTACGGAACTTTGATGTTTTCAAAGCAATTTTCTTACAATAATACTGTGAAATAAGCAGTGCAAACGTTGACTACATTTTACAGATGAAGAACATGAGACTGAGGGAAATCAAGTAACTTGCCCACGTTCATCAGGTACTAAGTAGAGGAACCGAGATTTGAATTCAAATTTCCTGACTCCAAATCCAATCCCCTTTCACTACATAACACCAATTTCAGAAAATTGACATAACACTGAAAACATTTTTCTTCTAAAGATGTCAAATCTTTTGGTTTTTATTATATACACATTGAGATTCTAGTGTTTTCAAAATAAATTCATTAATTACCTGCGGAATCCAGAGTAAAACAGGCAGAGCTAGTACTCAGAGTGGATTGCTGTAATCCAATGAACCAAGGATATACATGTTCAAGAATATTATCCTCACTGATCTGCCATGTTGTTGCCCTTCTTTCATAACCTTAAATCTTACTATTAGTATTATCAATCAATCTGCTGTTAGATGACAAAACAATAACAGCATTTCCAGAAGTACTCTTAACACAATTATTTTCCTCAGGATTGGAATGGGCCTCAAAAGGCATCTAGTCTATTCTACCCCCAGTGTTACAAATGAGGAAACTGAGGCCAGGAAAGTGAAGTGACTCATCCAAAGTCTTATGGTCAATCAGTAGCAGAACCAGGACTAGAATCCAAGTTTCCCAATTTCTAACCGTAACCTAATGCTTTTCCCATTACACTACATGTTATGGGGAAGGGCAAGAGGGGCCTAATCACATCTACTGGTACATTAACACAAATTAAGTAATCTGATGTCACCTTGAAAGAACAAATCTGGTACTGCCAGATCAGGGCACATAAGATCAGTTTTAAAAATGGCTGAGTGAAAAGTGACAACAATTACACTGTCTTAGGGAACCATCATAAGAGACCAATAAGAGAGTGAAACCAAGTGTCACAAGGCAGCTTGAGGGTGGAGACTAAGGAGACAGAGGTGAGAGAGTTTCTCAGGTTGGATAATTAGGGGAATATGCAGAAGAGATAAAGCAAAGAAGGGAGAAATATATTAGTGATAGACCATTTCTTTGACAATTTGGCAAAGACTGTGAATTCCAAGATTCCAATTCCTCTTAATAATGTACTGATTAATAATGACCTTGCCTTAAAAAAAATAAGCAAAGCTCAAAATTCTAGCATATCTTCAAAGAACTTAAGGCTTGCAAGAAATTAATGATAGGGCAACAGAAAAGGATTTTAAAATAAGTAGAGGTAGAAGAGGTCAAGGAGTTGGAACATGTATAGTATTTTCAAGTTAATAAAGACAGCTTCACATAGTGCATAGAAGACCAACTGGGAGTCACTAACACCTGGATTCAAGTGTTGCCTCTAAGACATTTTAACTATATGACCAAAGACAAATAAATTAACCTCTCAGTGCACCAGGCATATCCATAAAACTATGCAGTTACAGATGAATTTCCTATATCCATCAGTGGAGAGAGTTTTCATGCCAGGAGTTCCCTAGACTGAGAAAATCACAAAATGTTCTTATTGTTCAGGAATAATTATAAAGCCTACCCTCCATTGGCATTAAAACAGCTGAACATAAGAAGTAGTAGGAAGAGAGAAAGAATGAAAAACAAAAATAGAAGAAAAAAAAGAGAGTGATGATAAAGATCAGAAGTTTGTTTTGTAGTATCAAGTTTGTTTGTTTGTTTGTTTGTTTTGTAGTAGCAGAATCATTGAAAATGGACAGAAATGACAGAGAATTGAAAAAGCCATAGAGGATGGTGGGAGAGTGAGAGTGAATAAGCATCTCTTAAGCACCTTCTATATGTCAGGGGTTGCTCTATGCATGTTACAAATATCTCATTTGGTCTTCACAACAACCCTGGGAAATTGGTGCTTTTATTATCCCCTTTTTATGGTACAGGAAACTGAGGCAGACAGAAGTAATGTGACTTGTTCAGTGTCACACAGATAATCAGTGTCTGAGACTGGATCTGAACTTAAGTCTTTCTGACAAGTTCCCAGTGCCCAGTGCTTCATCCACTGCATTACATAGTTGCCTCAGGTGCCTCCACAAGGTTTAACAAAATAAATAAAAATACAATGAAACATACATCACATCTCATTTTAAAACTAAGTCAAGATACAGCCTGCAAAGATCCTTATGTATAGATTAATTTCTCCCAATTCTATTTGAGTTTGACAACACGGATGAAAAGCTAGAAGATGTAAGCAGTCATTTAATTTCAGACAGCTTAGGAGCAGAGGAAGAATGACTTTTTCTTAACTTCTGGTAAGATCTGTTACTCATTCCTGAAAGAGGCAACTTGATACTACAAAACAAACAAACAAAACCCAAACCAAATCAATATTAGGAAATGAATTAATTTGGCAAATATTTATTAAACACCTAATATATAGGGGTATTGTGCTAGGCTCTATGAGTACAAAGACAAAAACAAACAAGAGCCCTTGCCCTCAGGAATCTTACAACTCAGCTCAGCTAACTAAAAATTAAAGAGGAGGATGTGATAAATTTTGGGAAATAAATAAAAAGAGATAGTGAAAAATTGTGAAATATAATACAAAGGAGTTTAGTAAAGTCAAAAGATTTTTTATAAAAACAGGCTAGTAGAATCTAAGAATTGGAGGTTAAAAGAAGAAGAAAATTAGCTCATATAAAGTAACACCAATAGTGATCTTTTTTTTTTCTGGGCAAGAACTAATTTCCCAAGGCAAACACATTTAACTTATGGGCTTGCCCTTTGTATAAACAGAGCAAGTATCCGCCTACATTCCATTCATTCATTCAGCAAATATTTAAAAGAGCATATGAAATGCCTCCCTGCTCCTAAATTTCTCCCCTACCAGCCAGAAAATGCCACTCCTTAGGATATAAAAGGTTCCCTTTAAAGTTGTTATCTGGGAAAAGAAATTCATTAAGCCATTGCTCTCAGTTAACACCTTCTCTTGAATAAGTTCATCAGAGAGCAGAGTCCTAAAGTGGTAGGACAAAGCACTGATAAGTTACCGTGGCTAGGCAAAGGTTTAGAGCTTAGCCATAGGCCTTTAAAGGCTGCACCATACTGGAGTTTCTGGTGATTAAGAGAGAGAACTGAGTGTCTGGGCACAGGAAAGAGACTTTGCTTATTTTCTAACCTTGTCCCCACCTATTCTTGGTTTACATGTCAAGGATGCAACAAGGGAGACCTTTGATTTCTTCCACCAATGCAACTATCTGTGTCTCCCAATGGGGCTCTGCTGGTAAATATTTAACAACTGACTCTCTGGAAAAAAAAAGTACCAACACACTTTTAAGCTTCATCTGCATTATTAAATTTTTCTTCATCACTTTAAGTCCAAACAATCAATAAAACAATCAATCAAGCCTTGGTTTGTAGTATTTGCTGATTTCTGTCCTGTAAATGCTTATGCTGATAATTTAGCAACTGACTCTTAACAAGGGCAAGCTCTAGTCCCAATGACGCCTTCTCATCTGATTCTTTTCTGTCTTTCCATGAATCATTCATAGAAGGTTTACCGAAAGAGCTAGAAAGTTTTGTTTCTATTTTTTGAGTTCTTCAGGGAACTAATACAATACTTGTCTTTGCATTTTGCTCTTGATATAACACTGGATTAATTTCTTGACTAGTCATTTCTGTCTTCCACAATAACTCTGACTTTACTTCTCAAACACAAGATGTTTTCGTTGTATGCTAAAGCCTACATTGCCTAAGTAATTGCATCACTTGCCATTACAATTACTTCAGGATGATGTTGTTCCATGATGTGTAATCATGTGACATCACTGAGAGAATACTGATATTAAAGATATTGGTTTTTGCTACAGGGACTAACCGGAGACTGTTGAAAACATTTTGCCTTTTTCCAAATGCATTCCAGTCTAATCTCTTAGTATATTCAATTCTGGACCAAACATGGTCCCAACTGCAATTCCTACCCAAGATAAATATATTGCTATCTGTTTTTAATATAACCAATAAATACATTGATATAATGAAGATAAATATTGATGTAATATACATATTGATATAACTAATGCATGTGGCAATATAATAAATACATTGGTATAATGAATTTGATGAGTTACTTATTCAGCTGCATGTCATAGTTTGGTCAATATGCAGGTTTCATTCATCTTCCTCCATTGTGTATAGTGAGATCAACCTCTTCTGTAAGTACTGTGAATTTCACTGAACAGTTTCCAGGGATTGATGCTATCAGCAGTTGGAAGCCTTGCTCTCAATCAAGACTTTGATCTTTTGTTTGAACTCTGAGCAGAATACTTTCCATGATAGAGAACACTGTAGGTGAGCATAATCAACAAGCATTTATTAAGTGTTTACTGTAACCCTTCCAGTTTTCCATCTTGTTTGGTGTCCCCACATAGCATGTTGCTGATCAGTTTTCTCCATAGTTGCATGTGTCATAGACTCACATTATTTTAATGTGTTTGAAAGACATATTGACTAAGGGGGGCTTCATCTTTTCTGATCAAGTAAAACATTAAAAAAATTGAAAACAAAGTTTCCATTCATTTATTCAGCAATAATCTTTGAGCATTTACTATGTTTCAGAAACCATTTGATAACGGAGACATAAAAACCTAATGAAGCAGCCTTCGAAGAAAACTTAACGTTGTATTGGGAGGAAGAGAGAAGGGAACAACATGTGTGCAGATAAAGAGATACAAAATACATCCCAAGCAAATATAAAATAGTATTTGCATTTACTTATCTGCATACATGTTGGTTCCCCCCCGCTCCATCCCTCACTGGAATATAAGTTCCTTAAGGGCAGAGACTCTTATTTTTGTCTTTGTAACCTCATTGTCTAACACAGTGCCTGGTATGTTAACTGTGGCAATAACTAGAAGGAAAATCAGGGTATGCTTCTTATTGGAGGTAGCACTGGCGCTGATGTGAGGAGCAAGTGGATTCTAGGCATGGTGAGAAGAAAGTAGGAGCAGTGTGTAATGTGTAAAGGCTCCAGAAATGGGAGATGGGATGTCATGTGTGGGGACTAACTTAAAAAGTCAATGGGGCTAGAGAGTATGTGAGATTGAGTAAGGTGTAATAAACCTGGAAAAGCAGGCTGGAGATTGATTGTGAAAGGCTTTAAACTCTAAACAGAGGGCTTTGTATTTTATCTTAGAGGCAAGAGGGAATCACCGAACCTTCCTGAGCAGGAAAGTGACATGATTAGATCTCTGTATTTATTTGGTCAAGTTCAGCCACTGTTTCCAGATTCATCTTATAAGTAAATCCATCAACAAGCATGTATTAAGTATTTTCAGTGCCAGGTACCCTGAATACAAGCAAAAATGAAACAGATTTCTAGAGTGTCTTGCATTCTAAATGAGATCTACATTTAAATACAAATAAAATATTAACCTGTCCAAATTAAAAGCTAAGAAATATATAAAATGAACATAAATACAAGATAATCTGAGAGGGAGGAGGCACTAGCAATAGGAAAGATCATGAAAAGTCACATGAAGAAGGTGGAGCTATTTATGCTGAACTCTGGACAAAATGAGGGAATCTAAAAGGAGGAGGTAAAGAGACAGTTCATTCCATATGGAGGACAGCCTTATGTACTTTTCTAACATAATACATTACTTGGAAATTATTGGATTTGCTTTTTTTTAATTAAAATTTGCTTTTATTTAAAAAAAGTATGTTTTTTTAAAGAAATTACTTATTTGAACCCTCAGACTTTGAGTGGCCCATTGAATCAGATGAGGAACCATAAACAGATCAGGTGCTAAGAGGGTAAACTCCAGAGGTGATAGTTCATTACCATCACTGCAGATTTTTTTCTTTTGTGTGTGTGTATGTGTTGTTCTTCTCCAGTTTCGTCTAAATGTTCTTAGCTGCATCCACCATCAAGTTTTCCTAAGACTCATTTTCTAAACTGCTTTTCACTGTTTTGAAGAAATGCTATGTTTGAAGTGCCATTATTTGCTTATGTTATGTTTAATAAATGAGCTGTTTTCCTAAATCAGTGTTGTCTTTGACTGACAGATCTCTCAGATTAAATGTTTGAAGTGTTTATTGGGTTCTTTTGGTCTCCTTATTGTGATGACTGCTTTCATGTGACCCATGAAACAGAGTCAATCTTGACTGATAAATTAATAAGTTTTATAACTTCAAAACTCAGTCCTGGGTAATTTCTTACTTACATATTAAGCCTCATATTACTAATATTAATGTAAAAGAGATTAACATAGAGGCTTGGTAAATTATACAAGTTCTTTTATAATGTGTTTTCAGAGTTAAGGAAGCATCTGATCAGACTGCAATGAGATGCAATGGAACACCCAGCAGTGAAAACTGGGTTTGCAGTCAGAGGTTCTCAGGCCACATCCCTGATCTGTCATGATTTTAGGTAATTCATTTAGCCTTAGCCTTAATTTCTACATTGAAAAAAAAAGAAAAAGGTTTAATTAGATGATCTCCAAGTTATTCTCCAGTTCTTTTTCTATGATTCTATGATCTCCAGATGCAGCTGTATAAAAATCAAGTGCCTAAAGAATAATTCTGCAATAATAGATTGTAAAAAGCCATAGAAAAAACTATTGAGAAGCAATATTTATACGACGTTCCTGTTTGAAAACTGCAGAATCAGAATACCTGGTGAGCATTACTCTAATTTTTTTTTTGCAATTATTCCCATTTCCCAGATCTAAAATTACTCCTCTAGCTGCTACTGACAATTTCGCTTGCTCTAGACTAAATCCATCAGTCTCTGTAAGGTCTGGTGCCTTGTAATATCCTTGGCTGAAATTAAGAGTTAACTAGGAACGGGGCAGCTAGGTGGTGCAGTGCAAAGAGCACTGGGTCTGAAGTCATGGAGGACTTGAGTTCAAATCTGGCATCAGACCAGATGCTTGATACTTAGTTGTGTGACCCTGGGCAAGTCACTTAACCCTAATTGCTTCACCCCTTCCAAAAAAAGAGTTAACTAGGATGATTAACATAATCTTATTTTTCTTTTCAAACTCACCACCTTTCTCCCTCACAAAACACCCCTTCTCTATTTCTTTAATCATTTTTGCAATCTTTTTTTTTTTGATTCTTCCTTTTTTGTTATCTTCTGTATCCTATGGACCCAGTTTTTTCTTTTTTTCAAAATATCTTTGGAATTTGCCCTATTTTCTCCATGACCTCTGCTACTATCCTAATCTATGATATCTTCAATTTATGCCTACATTACTGAAGCTGACCTTCTTGCCTTCAGTCTCTTGTCACTAGTCTGCCTTATATGCCACCACCATGCTATTAATAAACACAGCTTTGACTATTTCATTCCCCTCCTCAAAATCATGTAATGAATGCTGGGATAGTAGATACGTCCTAAATCCACCCTCACTCCCATTTGAAAGCTAGGATAGAGATTTTTTTTTTATGAAAAGGTATTAAGATGATTCTGAAGACTCTGCTAGCTCAAGGAACTAATGATTCAGGCTGTTGACATTATTTCCTGGTTGCCTGAATACAAAGCAGCCAAGAAGAGCTCCAGGTATGCTCTGATGCTAGTAGATCCTGTCAGGTAATGCAGGCAAAGAACCTTTGCTCAGATCAATAAGCTCAAAGTGTCCTCAATACCTATCTTTGTTGAATATCCTTCTCTTGATATGGCTGAGTAAATCTCCTTTTGTTAACTGCTGAATAACTTCTGGGTGTCTAATTCCGTTCCAATATCAAATCTAAACTAACAGGGAACTGACATGAGTTAGGCACAGTTAAGAAAATTTTGCCCGGAACAGTCAGTCCTCATTCGCCTTCCACGTTTTCAAAGCCCTTCAATCTGGTTCCCTTTTACCTATTCAACTTCACCGTCCACTATTCCCAAGCATCACCTTCTGCTAGTATAAAAAAAGGCCCCAGAATACAGGATGCTGTTTATCATCTCTGTACTTTTGTTAAGCCTCATCTCTACTAGTTCCTTTTAGGGCCCCTGAAAATAAATGTGTACTCTCATCATCTTCACCTCTCCAAATTCAACCCATCCTTTATGGACAAACACATAGCCTCATTTCTTAAATAAAGCTTTCTTCCCCATTTTAGCCCACACTTTGGCAAAATCCAAAGATACTTAAAAAAAAAAGAAAGAATAAAACCCTGGACCCATAGGATACAGGGGATGACAAAAAAGGAAGAATAAAAAAGAGAGACTAAAATGCTTAAAGAAATAGAGGAGGGATGTTTTATGAGGGAGAAAGGTAGTAAGTTTGAAAAAGAAAATAGGATTATGTTAATCCTCCTAGTTACCGCTTAATTTAAGTCAAGGATATTACAAATTCAACCCATTCATCATGGCTCAGATTAAGCTCTCATTTCCTAAATAAAGCTTTCTTCCCAATTAGCCCCCACTAACATGGCAGAATTGCCAGAGTGATGGACTTGGAATCAGAAAGACCTGAGTCCAAATCTCACCTCAGATATTTGCTAACTGTGTGACCTCGGGAAGATCATTTGATCTTTTTGGGCTTCAGTTTCTGTAAAATAAGGGAGTTAAACCTGATGAATTCTAATATCCCTTTTAGCTCTTCATTTATGACCCTTCTCTGAGTTATTATTGCAAATAGCTAATATTACATATTTTAACACTTTACTACCTTTGGTTTCATACTGTTCTCTAGTGGCTTCCTTCTGTTGGTCTTCTCTTTCTAACTACAGTGTAACCTCCTTGAGTGCAAGGGCTATAGTGAATAGTTCAGATTATTTTTTTTTAAATTCCTGTGGCATTTTTGCTGGGTACTAGTGTGGATTAGTACATATAAAGGGCAGCTAGGTGGCATAGTGGATAGAGTGCCCAACATGGAGTCAGGAAGACTCATCTTCCTGAGTTCAAATCTGGCCTCAGACACTAGCTGTGTGATCCTGGGCAAGTCTCTTAACCCTGTTTGCCTCAATTTACTCATCTGTAAAAGGAATTGGAGGAGGAAATGGCAAAGTACTCTAGTATCTTTGCCAAGAAAATCCCAAATGGGGACACAAAGAGTTGGATATGACTGAACAATGTTCAAATTAAATGCTTACTGGGTGACTTATTTTCCTAGCCTTCATTTATGAGAGAACTCTAGCTCTTCAAATCTAAAGTAATAGTAGATAGATAGTGATTTTGGCAATTATTATTTAGCAATCATTTAGCAAAGGCCTGCAGCTATGGTGGCCATCAGTCAGCCTCAGACATGACCTTTTATTTCAATAGAGTATTTGATAGTGAAGATTTTATGATGTACACATGAATTCATTCCACTCTTAGGCTCAGATGAGAATGAGCATAATGGAGTGGGAAGAGTGCCAGAGTCAGGAGGCACGGGTTTGAATCTAGGATCCAAGACTTATCAGCTGTTATAAGTCTATATAGTTAAGTTATTTCATCTACTGGATCCTCAGTATTCTCATCTAAAAAATGGTGCTAATGATGCTGTAGTACAGACTTGTTACAAGAAAGCCATTTTGTAAACCTTAAAGTGGGGCAGATAGGTGGCACAACGGCTATAGCATTGGAATCAGGCAGACTCATCTTCCTGAGTTCAAATCTAGCCTCAGACACTTACTAGCTATGTAACCTGGGTAAGTCATTTAACCATGTTTGCCTCAGTTTCCTCATCTGTAAAATGAGCTGGAGAAGGAAACAGCAAACCACTCCAGGATATTTGCCAAGAAAATCCAAATGGGGTCACAAAGAGTTGGATACAACTGAACAAAACAAACCTTATTGTTTAGAAGCAAATAACAAAATCCCAGAATTTAGGGTTGGAGGGAACCTCAGAGTCCGTGTAGTACCTGCATTCAAGTCCTATTTCATATACTTACTAGCTATTCGACCCTGAGTAAATCTCTTAACCTCTTAACTTCTGCCTGTCTCAGTTTCTTCAGATGTAAAATGGGGATAATAATAGTCACCTACCTCCCAGAACTGTTGTGAAGATAAAATGAGATAATTGTGAAGTGCTTAGTATAGTGTCTGACACATAATGGCCATTTATTAAATGTCTGTCAAAAATAATCTGAAAACAACCCTCCATACACCTCTAAACATGTCATCATTCAACCTCTCTAATGAGGGAGAACCTAACATTTCTCAAGGCAGACTGTTTTATTTTGGAATTGCTCTGATTGGTAGTTTTGTTTTGTTTTTCCTCTGACATCAAGCTTAAATGTATCTTTTGGTAACTTCTGCCCATTGATTCTGATTCTGCCTAATCCATCTTCTCCCATGATAGTCCTTTACATACTTGAGGACAGCTATCATCTATCATCCCCTTCCCCTTTTTCTTCTCTAGGCTAAACATCTCCACTTCCTTCAACCAATCCTCATGTGACACAGACTCAAAGCCCTTTGATTCCTAGTTGCTCCTCTGGGCACTCTCCACCTTATCAGTGTCTTTCTTTAACTATGGCAACCAGAGTAGAACACAATACTTTAGATATTTGATCATGGCAGAGGACAGAGCAATTCTGTTATTCTTGAAAGCACCCAAGGTCACATTAGTTTTCTGGCTGCTACATCACACTATTGCTGATTTAGATTGAGCTTGAATGCACTAAAACCCTGAGTTCTTTTTCAGACAAGTCACCATCTAACCATTCCAACCCCAGCCTGTAGTTAGGAAGATGATTTAAAAAAAAAACCCAAAAAACCTCATATGTAAGATTTTACATTTACTCCTATTGAGTGTCATCTTATTCCCATTAGATTCAACCCAATGATGTCAACCCAGCCTTCACAATCTATTTTGGGTCCTGATTCTGTAATTTAGGGTGTTAGTCATCCTTCTCAGCTTTGTGTTTTCTGAAAATTTGATAAGCATGTAATCTATGACATCACTAAAGTCACTGATTAAAATGTTAAATAGCACAGGGAAGATCCTTGGGACCCTCTATCGGAAACCACATCTATCAAGTTGACACTGAAGCATTACCAATTAATTTTTGAGTTTAGCCAATCAAGCAGTGGTGAATCCACCGAATTGCATTTTATAGTCCACATTTGTATTTTCTACAAGAATAATAGGATATACTTTATCAAACCCTTTGTTAAAACCTAGGTAACATGTATCTATAACATTTGCCTGACTAGAGTTTAATAAACCTGTCAAAAATGGAAGTAAGGCAAGTCTGCTATGTTCTGTTCTTGATGAATCCATGCTGGCTCTGGATAATTCACTAACCATATCTTTAATGATTCATTCTAGAATTTCCCAGAAATCAGTCAAGTTCATTGGTTTGTTGGCTTTGCTCTCTTCCCTTTTTTTGAAAATTGAGATCCTGTAGATTTCTTTTAGTTTGCTAAACATAGGCAATATTAACCCCATTCTTTACTTAGCTTCTTCTCTCCATCAAACCTAGTCTCCTTCTCCCCAACTAATCTGTTAACCTAACCTACACTCATATTATGGTGATAAGTACTAATAGGCAGATAGGTTTCAATAAAGGCTTCCTAGAGAAAACGTTTTAACTCAAAGAAATGACAACATAGAGGAACGAGTAGAAAGGACATGGATTTGTAATCAGGGGAACTGGTTTTAAATACAAGTCCTGACACTTATTACTTGTGTGATCCTGGATAAATCATTCAACTTTTCAGGGCTTAGTTTTCTTCATCTGTGAAATGAAGTGGTTTAACTAGTACCTTCCCACCTCTAAATCTGAGATATTAAGGACTCTAGTGATCAGAATTTATCACAGCAGGAGATTCATTGGGGGAAGCACTCTGGGATAAGGTAGACTTTCCAATGTCCCTCAAAGAATCTCCTGTGGGTTACTTCATTGATACAGAAAGCCAACCCTGCATACAACATTCCATGGGTCAAGCAGCACTGTTTTAAGCACCAAAACTCTCTAGTTTTTTTCATGAATTGATATCTTTTAAATATCCACAATGTCTTCGGCATAAATTTGTTGGCAAAATGCACTGCAACACTTTGTTGGCATAGATTGTTCTCCAAGAAATTCTAATTCCCAGTGGTGAATAGGAGTTGTTTAAAGAATCTCAGTATAACTGCCAGATGAAATTCAGGCCAATAATTAAATGCACATGAATGGTGAAGGGATGCTGACCTCTCCAGGGAGGACCCACTATTCTGTATGTATGTATGGGTGTGTGTGTATCTATATATGTATATATATATTTTTTCTTTTTATATGCTGTTGGGTTTAAAGCACTGCCAAAGGCATGCATTGAACAGGCTAGTAATTCTATTCAGCCTGTATTTTAGTTTGGAAGCATGAATACTCATGGGAAAATTTTAAAATGAGAGGCAAAAATGTAGGGAGAAAAGGTATGGATGCTATAGTACAGGAGATGATGCTCTGGGCTAAGGTGAGAAGCAGAAACCTCTGCATGATGCATGGTGGGAAAAACTACTTTTATGGCAGTCCAGAGACAGAGCTGCTAGCCAAGAAAGAGTTCATCAAATTAGGACGCCATTATAATATCCCATGTTAACCAGGGAACTTATAAAAAGAGAATCAAGGAGATAACAAGAGGAGAGGAGGAGACTTGATCTCTCCATGGCTCACTGTCCTCAAATAATTGGGGATTATAATATGAGAGCCAAAAATTAACAATAAGTGATTTGTAGACTTTAAAATTGGATAGCACCTAAATGCCCAGACCATAGTGGTGATACCATCACAGAGGTCAGTAACACCAGACCAAAAATCCAATCAGCCAATAGTTTTATGGCTAAGGAACCACTGAACATTTAAAATTATTTTTTGTATTTTTGTATTTTTGTTCACTATTAGAATAGTGAACTATAAATTGGTATATATCATACCTGAATGCATGAAATATTTTTTTCTAGATACACCTAACTAGATTCTATGTTTTCAATGGCTGACATTATTTTCAATACCCCTGAGTTGCTGAGGATTGTTACTTTCCCTAACTCCTTTGGGTCCTAAGGGTCCTTCTATCCCCATTTAGATCTGCTTGGCCTCTCTGACTTCTTCCTACACACAACTTGTTCCCAGGGCAAAGTGAGAGTTGCCTGGGAATTTTTTGTGTTACTCTAGAATTGGGGAGCAGATGTGGAAACTTCAGAGTTGGAGAAGTTTTGGAGTCAGATCACCCAGAAAAGTGATCTATTTAGTATCTCAAGTCAGTACAATATGGAAGGCTATATGGTTGTAGACAGTTTTTCTAATATGTCTATTTATAGCATTTCTTAGTATCTGAGCTCAAGAATTGAGACTATCTCCTAGTTCTTTTGTACAATGTCCCTTCTATTCTATTCCCTTCAGCATAATCAGGACTACTTTGCACACATAGGGAATGAAATATAAGCTATTGTTAACAATTGTGATGATTGAACTATGCCTTCAGGGAACATCATGGCCACCATGATATTTTACTGTGGAAAAGGGAATTCTTCTGCAGGAAAGATCTCTACATAACCAGATTCAAGCGCAGAGGGGAAATCCAAGTTTATGGCATTAGCAAAGTCCAGGAAAGAACATCTGAGACCCTCTAAGTGTCCTAGGCTGATAGCTGAAAGGTACTCAGACTGGAGTTTCTAGTTGTCTGCTAATGTTACACAATCCTATTGTTGTTCAGTAATTTCAGTTGTGTCTGATCCTTCATGACATCTTTTGGGGTTTTCTTGGCAAAGATACTGGAGTGGCTTGCCATTTCCTTCTCCAGGTCATTTTATAGTTGAGGAAACTGAGGCAAACAAGGTTAAATAACTAGCCCAGGGTGACACAGCTAGTAAGTGTCTGAGACCAGCTTTGAACTCAAGTCTTTTTGACTCCAGGACTGGTGATCTATCCATTGCTCCACCTAGCTGCCCCACAAAATCCTGTACCCTGCACCATTAGTAAGGTAGACACCTAGACAAAGGGGGTCCTTAAGATAGGCAATAAGAAGAATTCATGCTCATGCTCATTCAGCATTTTCTGGAGCTCATTCACAGAAATTGCCCGTGCCCGGTCAAAAACACCACTGTACAATTCTGCTGTTGGTGAGAATGGAAAATTTTGCTTTTTTGGTCTCTAGCATTTAGGAGGATAATGAAGAAAGGTTAGGTTGTCCTTCCTGAGTCTGAGAAAGTTTAGGATGTCAGAACATATAGTTTAAGCACGTACTTCTCCTGTTGATGAGGATTATATGTGCAGACGTTACAATCTTCATTAGATTGCACAGTAGCTGTTAGCCATCAGTTGTTAACTAGTAAAGGTCTTAATATGGTAATTTTACAGAAGAGGAAACAGGTTAAGAAGTCATTTCAGTTCTTAATCTGTTTCCTTTTTGGTAAAATGGGGATCATAATTCTTGAACTACATTCCTCACAAGAGTTGGGGGAAAATTCTGTGTAATTGAAATCTGAATTGAAAATTGAAAATTCTATGTAAAACTCTATGTAATTGTTTGACAAGTTATAGAATACAGAACAGTGATACCAGATGCACCTATTCTGGTTAATAGGGGCTGTTAGTAAGCTGTTAGTTCTATTATTTGCTGTTAGTAAACTGTTAGCTGTTAGAAACTTTGTAGAATTATAGCATAATAGAGATAGACCTGGAAGGGATCTTAGAGGCCATGATGTCCAACTTCCTAATTTTACAGATGAGGAAACAAAGGCACAGAAAAGTTAAGATACTTACCCAAGGTCTTTTAGCTAATAAGGATTTGTAGACAGATTTTGAACCCAGATCTTCCTAAATCCGAGTTCAAAGCCTTACCCATTATGCTATGTGGCATCTTTACCTTTCCAAAAAGTTGAATGTATAAAAAATAATATTAAATCAAATGTTTTGGTCATAACTTTCCTCCCTCTTCCTGGCATCCATATATATGGAATCAGCAAAAAAAAAGTGTCTAGAGACAAATGATATTGTGGTCCCAGTTACTTGACCTTTGCTTAAACTTCAGAGAAGGCGGAGTGTGTTGAAACTGAAAAGTCCCATGCTGAAGTACATTGTTGAACAAAGACACCACATTTACACAGCCATTCATGCCATTTACACAGAGATTCTTGGGTGTTTGAAGGTCCCACTTTATTTGAATAGTCTATTTACCTATTTAGTGCTGTATAACCATAGTCATTAGCTGGTTCCATCCACTAGTCCATCAAGTGGAATAGTAGCCCAAAGGCTTTTCTAAGATGGCCCAAATCTAGATATTTGGCTAGGTGTTTTTTTTTTTTTTTTAAGAATGTAAGGGAAATGGATGGTAGACTCAGATAATGAAAGGTTTGAGTATCTTTTAATATATCAAATTACAGATTTCACCTTTGTCCTATATTGTAGACACTGGTGGTACCTTGATGGGGACTGCTGACATTTGTTTCCATAATCTCAAGGCCAGGCCTATGGGTCAGCAGACTTGGTAACTGCCTATGTAATGAGGTTTGAAGGGAACCAAAAAGCCTTCCAACCCTCACGTACTTCCTTTTCTCTCTGGTTAAATTACCTGAAGAGGAAGAGGGAGGCTATGGAAAGGAATAATTTTACTTAGGGAAAGGTTTCTTAATCTGGGATCTGTGAATGGCAAAACAAACAAACAAAAACCTTTGATAACTGTACTTCAATATAATATTTCCTTTTTAAACCTATGTATGTTTTTTTTTTTTTTGGCTAGTCAATGGGGTTAAGTGACTTGCCCAGGGTCACACAGTTAGTGAGTGTTATGTGTCTGAGGCCAGATTTGAACTCAGGTCCTCCTGACTCCAGGGCTGGTGCTCTATCCACTGCACCACCTAGTTGCCCCACTATGTATGTTATTTTATGGGCAGTTACGTGGTGCAGTGGATAGACTGCTAGGCCTGAAGTCAGGAAGACTTTATCTCCCTGAGTTCAAATCTGACCTCAGACATTTTACTAGGTGTATGATCCTGGGCAAGTCACTTAACCCTGTTTGCCTTAATTTCCTCATCTGTAAAATGAATTAGAGAAGGAAATGGCAAACCACTCCGGTATCTTTGCCAAGGAAACCTCAAATGGGGTCACAAAGGATGGGGCATGACTAAACAACAATTTTATTTTATGCTTTTAAAAACTTTTATTTTGAGAAAAAGTTCATAGGGTTCACGAGACTGCCAAAGGACTCCATGATGTAAAAATGGTTAAGAACCCCTAGCTTAAGGCCCTGACTAAGCAAAATTTTGCTGGGCCATAAGCAGTGAAGACGTGCACTCATGATGGAATGGTTCTGGGAACTGATACAAATGTGGATATGGGTGCTCATCAGAGGACAATTATAATCCTATAATCTGGGAGCTTTTTCACTCATTAAGTATTATTAGACATGTATGGGTCCTTTTTTCAGAGAATGTTATATTCCCACAATGCTTTTGGGATCTGAAAGATTTACTCACTGGGGCAGGGCTGTGACCTGCTTGCCCCAGGAGGCCATGCAAGCACACAAGGATAGAGGCTGTCTCTGAGAAAGGGGTGGGAGTGGGTTGAAAAGGAGCTCTGGGGAAGTCAGGAAGCAAAGGGAGGAACCCAGGCAAGGAGACAGCTGGTAAGCTTAAGGATTCACCCTGTAGGGTTTATAAACTTTCAGATTTCTCTTCCGTGCCTACTGATGATGGATTCTGAGCATCGATAGGGCAGCACTGAAGTAGTCCTGGGGTGGCTTCATGACTGCTGTAGCTGCATGATCTGGGACTTGCCCTGTCAGCCCCTGCAGACTTTGGCCTGCAGCTGCTGATATGCAGCACCTTCCATGGCCACCCAAGGGGACAGGTTAGGAAGCCATCATTTCTTGTTCTTCTGGTATGGACACCACATCAGGTCAGGTCTGGCAACCTTTAATCTGTGAAGTTGAGAAGTGTGTGCTGAGAGGCCAATCTTTTCTTCTCCCTGCTTTTCTATTTCAAGCAAATTGTCCCTACCGTCCCCCTCCCTCCTCTTCCAACATCGGCTTTGTGCTAATTATTGGCTAGTCATGGGCAAACTAATATTCAGAAAGAAAACAAAACAAAACAAAACAAAGCAAAATGAGTTAATAGCAATACTAGAGTAGATATGAACTCAAACCTGGGTACAAATTCCTGAGAGTAACAGATCTGGTACATATACTCATTTCAGAAGGAGTGACTTCTGGATATAGGGATAGTGCCTCTTGCTAAGATTACCTCCACTTTATCCCATCTTTTTTTATTTGTTTGAATGTTGTTCCTCTCCCCCCCATTAAACTGTGAATTGATTAGGAGCATAGATTGTCTTTTTCCTTTCTTTGTACCCCCAACACTGAGCACAGTGGTGGACAAATAGTAGGTACATAATAAATGCCTGTTGACTTGACTTGACTTGGATATCTTATCCCAGAACATAGCAATTTGATTTTTTTTTAAATAGACTATTGTATTTGGATACTGTCTGTGTTGTTGTGGCCATTTTAAAACCAAAGTCAGATGACAAATAAAAATAAAAAATATTCTTATTCTGGCTTCACATTACAGTGTTCTTTCTACAAGGTTAAATATATGAACTTATTGTATTAATCGGAAAAGCCAGGTTGCCATTCATTCCTTTTTAGCCTCAAAGTTGAAGAGCTGGTATTATTTTACATCTAAGGTATTATTAGTGCTTTGCTTTCTTGTCAGGGCTATTTTCTAAGACCACCCAGAAACTTCAGCTAATGGAGACTACATTGGTCAACTTTTCTTAAAAACAGGGGTTGCATGCAACACATGATTTCTGTTCCCAGCACTCAGTAAATCTCCTGTTGGATGTAATGCATAGTGTTTATTATAACCTACAAAATGCCATTGGCTTTACATTTACAATCCTAGAACAAAAACAGCATAAAAAGCATATGTTTAGAGGACTCCCTGCCTTTATCTTGGAGACTGATTCTTAAACCATGGTTGCTTAAACCTCCTAATGGAGGGTTGCAGGAAAGCTCTAAGCTGCTCCTTGCAACCAAATCACCAGAGCTCCAGACAGCAGGATGTGCAGAATCACTTATATCCAAAGGGAACACAGGGTTCTCATGGCAGTACTATCAACAGAACTCTAGCTTTTTATGTGTGCGTGTGTTTTTTTAGGGTGAACTGAAGCTGAGGGAAAGAAACTATTTGAAGTTTTATCTTACTCTGGTCCTTCATAACCTGACCCTTTCCTACCTTTCCAGCCTTCTTACATCTTGCCCCTTTCCATATAATCTGTGATCTAGTGACACTGGTTTCTGTTGTTCCTAGCACATAATCCTCCATCTCCTGACTCTAAGCATTTTCACTAGCTGTCTTTCATGCTTCCTTTGTTGCTGGTTATCCTTAATTTTCAAAGAGGATCAATAAAATCACAATGTTGGGATAAAGTAGTGGATAAGAGCGATGTCTCGACTTGCCCTCGAATTGGATTTAAGTGAGGCAGAGTTGTGCAAAATCCTCAGCCTCACTTTCTCTTCCAGAGTCATCAAAGTCTAGTGGCAGGACAAAAATCAAGATGACTAGTGATGGTCCAGGATGCAGTGGATGACTCTGATATCTTCAATGTCTGACTAAGCTCTAAGAGCTCCACTGTGCCTGCTTCAGCTGCCTTCATGACCATTGGAACAAATTGTTCTTATCTGCCCATTCTGCCTGGAGGAAAGTCTTCACATGCTTGGGGTAGACATCCCCCTAACTCACCAACTGGTTTGGGGCCTGTCAGTTACCCACAATCTGGTTTATCCTGTCTAGGAGACAGTTTACCAAGGTGTGGCTGCTATGTGCTACAGCTTCTTAGAGCCACAGGTGAGATTTGGGTAATAGGTGGGCACTAAAGGTGAATGAGCAGCTGTGAAAAGGGCTAGGCAAGCCCTCATACCAGAGGTGCTAGTCCTCCCTGAACATCTCAAATACTTCGTGCTTCAAGTTTCAGCTAAAGTCTCAAGAAGCCTTTTCTGATTCACCTTATGCTTCCTTCTGAGTCTACTCCCAATTTAGTTTGTATATATCATATTTGTACATAGTTGCTTTCATTTTGTACATAGTTGCCACTACATTGTGAGTTGCTTGAGAATGGGAACAATTTTTTGCCTTTCCTTGTAACCTCAGCATTTAGCAGTGTGTCTGGCATATAGTAGGTCTTTAATAAAAATAAACTGACTGATTGATTGACTAGCTTGTTGTAGTAGGAGAGGAAAAGCACTATGGATTCAAGTCCCAGTTCATTACTACCTTGCTGTGACCCTGAGCACGTCACTAACCCTGTGTGTATCCATTTTCTCATTTCTGAAAAAGTGCTCTTGAACTTTAAAATTCTATGACTCAGTTAGTCATATAACATTATCAAGTTCATATGGTTTGTGCCTTGCCTTGCCTTGCCTTGCCTTTCCTTGCCTTTCCTTTCCTTTCCTTTCCTTTCCTTTTTTAAAAATCATATATGACTTTAGAACAGTAAAATGGAAGGTCCTGAGAAATCTTTTGTTAGAAAATTCCCTTTGTTGTTATAGGTGTCCTGACAAGGGACTTTGGAGCTTAACTTCTTCCAGATTGTGACTTGCAATCACTTACCCAGTGGTCAACAGAGCATTATCCTGTTCTCACTCAAAACATAGAACCTCCATCATTCTGTCATAGGTGGTGAAATTATTTAGGATTTGTAAGATCAGAGAGCTTTGGGAAAACTTGTGGTTCAATACAAATATGTAAATCTATGAAAAATGACTTCTACAAAATTGAAAATATACTTCTAATAAACCTAAAAGTTCGGACACATAAGCATCAATATGAATAGGATAAAGTTCTAGTATAAATCAATACCTCTCCTAAAATCCTACTAGAGTGACTCATTTAAGGTGAGGTTACCTAGTTTGTCAGATCAATAGCAAGCAAAGAGAAGAAGGGAGAGAGAGAGACAGACAGACAGACAGACACACACACACACACACACACACACACAGACAGAGACAGAGATGGAGACGGAGACAAAGAGACAGAGAGAGACAGAGAGAGAGAGCCAGAGACAGAGACAGAGACAGAGAGAAACAGATGGATAGAGAGAAGGAGGGAAGAAGACAGATAGCAGCTGTGGTTGGAATATTGTTAAATCTACCAAGATGAAAGTACTATCTTTTGAGGAGTGGAGACCAAGTCAAACCTTTTAATTCCAGCCTGTATTCTAGAGCTGAAGGTCACTGAAAGTGCTGACCCTTTTCAAGGAACAAGTCAATTTTGAACCAAGAAGGTGCAGCCCTGTTATCAACAGAAAGTCACCTTCTTAGTCCCAGTTATATCATTGCCAAAATACTGCAGTATTGCCAAGGGTAACTAAGCAGATATGGACTTAACAACAAGGACTCTATGGAATATCGCCCCACACTGCCACATCGTATATACTTCTCTAATCTACATCATGAATCAGAAAACCAAGACTATGATCACAATCACAAAGGGGTATTGTGGACAAGTACATTCTTGGATCATTTTTATCAGGTTCTGTCAATTCATCATCGTGGCCCTGAGGAAAGAAGATGGTTTATTAATTCTTCCATTCATCCAACAATCAGAAACAAAACACTGTGCTAAGTGCATATATTTTGCTATTCCCTTAATATTTGAAGGTCATGCATTTGGGATTTCAGACATAAGATAATGACCAGCATCAGTGAATTATATAAATACTTTTTTTTAATTAAAAGAACTACTTTCCAATAGCATTAAAAGAGAGGCTTGCTTTATTCCTTACTCCAAAATAATGTCTTAGTAAATAATACGGCAATAATACTGGTATGCATAATTTAATTCTGACTAAGAACATAGCTAAAACTATATTCATTTTGCCTACAACATTAAAAAGAGAGTACTGCAACTCCTCCTTGTGGCAAGTCAGGTTCAACCTTTATCAGATTTATCTATTTCACATTTCCCAGAGGCAGGAGTTCTCCAAGACAAGCCAGGGTTCTCTTGGGAACTTTGAGCACTGTGGCTCCTTCACTTCCATCCAATTATACACAGTGAATATAATTGCCTATGTCTCCTCAGGTAGTACTACCCATCCCACTGCAGAATTCAAAGCACTGATTTGAAGTAAAACCACCACCACTACCAAACCAAAAACCAAAGAAACAACAAACAAAAAAACCACCTTCTGTCTCTTCAGTGCCTACCAGAGAAAAAGAAACAATATCAGCTGGAGGAAGGAGAGAAAAAGGTGTCTATAACCAAAGAAACAAATCATTGTCATCAAGGTCGAGATATTCTTCATTTTGGTTAGACTGAATTTTTTCTCCTTTAATTGCCTCAAAATGTATTCTTGCTTCCTTCCTCCTCCCCCCTCAAAGTGCTATATTTGGGCGGTATGTATACTTCCTCTGAGGGCAGCCAAGCTGCTACTGAGTTGTTATATCAAAGTGTGATACATTTAAGAAACCTCTACCTTTAGGTGCCATTGAAGAGTTTAACAAGAAGCCAAGAACTTAATGAAGACCCAAGGCTTCCCTCACTCTACTCTCTGAAAATTAATCTGAAATAGTATTGTTTTACAATGAAATGAAGTCCCCATAAAAGATGATCAATGATCCTTGTCTCTGATGTTCAAAATAAGAATTTTTAACTTTAATTTGGCATTTATTTTCTATGTTTGTGGTACAAAGAAAAAAATCTTTATTTTTATCACAACAGCATTATTAACAGATGAACATTCTGTTAATATTCCATTAATGCCATCAAACTGAGAGATTGCAGAGCTAAAGGGATAAAACATGACAATGGGTGCAACCTAAAAATCCAATGAGAATCAAGGAATAAGGAAGTACTTCCATGATGACAGATGGCATTGTGACAATTATCTTTTCGAACTGGAATTATGAGATGGAGATAACAAGATTAACAGGAAAAAATTCCAAATCCTGTACTTGGGCTCAAAATAAATGATATTGGACAACTGAATACCGCTTTTGCCACCACCTTGTTCCCCCGTTTGGAAGGAGTTTTGTGCTTTTCCCACCTTTACTGCGCCTTTCACCCTCCCATGCCACACCCGTTTAGGAGGAGATTTCCATTTTCTCCTCTTTCCTTTGTTGTACTTACAAAAGTATGCAAACTGCTGTATGGATTGTGAACTCTTTTCTCTTGCTTAGGGTTCCACATGCTTGTTTGTTTCTCTTATAATAAACCTAGTTTTCAGGTTAAGTTTCATTAAACTGTTATTGCCTGTTGACACAGCCTAGGCAAAGACTTAGAGATTGGAAAGTGTAGTGGTATCTACAGAAGATGATGAATAGTCCATTTTGGCTGCAGATAGTCATGTACACTCACTGAAAGCATTTAAGCAGACATTGGATAATTACTTATAAGAGACAATCTGTAATTTCCCTCTAATCTTCAACTATTATCTCTCCTCTCTACATGGATAACTCCTAAGCCCCTGTCTATAGTAGCAGTTTTCTCTTGAGCCACTGTTCTCTACCTTCAGCTGCTTCCTAGACTCATGTCAGTTTTACTATTCTGCCTCTATAATATCTCCCATACCTATTCCCTTTTCCCTACTCTCATTTCCATCTTCTTAATTCCGGCCTTCACATCCTCTTGTATGATACATTGCAATAAATTTCCTTTTAACTAATCTTTGCCCCCAACTTCTCCCTGTCTCCAATCCATCCTACAGATTATTGTCAAAGTAATATTACTAAACAGCTCTGATCAAGCTCAAAAATCTTAAATAACTTCCCACTCTCTGCTTGGAGAAAGTCCAAACTCCTTAATTTGGAATTTAAGGTTACCTATGATCTGACCCTCCCCCACCCAACCTTTGGGGCAACTAGGTGACCCAGTGGATAGAGTGCCAGGTCTGGAGTCAGGAGGACCTGAGTTCTATTCCAGCCTCAGATACTTGCTATCTGTGTGACCCTGGGTAAGTCACTTAATCCTGTTTGCCTGAGTTTCCTCATCTGTAAAATGAGCTAGAGAAGGAAATGGCAATCCAGCATCTTTGACAAGAAAACCCCAAAAGGGGTCATGAAGAGTTAGACACAACGGAAAACATCTAAACAACAACAGCAACAATTTAACTTCAGCCTTATGTATCTCCTTCAAGCATCCCATGCTCCAACTAAATTAGATTTCTTATCATTCCCTGATCATGCCCTGTGCTTTCCTGACTCTGTGCCTTTGTAAGAAGCTTGCAAACACTCATGGAGCATGGAGCTTGGAGCCTTCATAGGATGCAGCCAGAAATGGAGTTGAATTACATTTTTGTTCCATAGTTGACCTTCAGGTGAATATGCCCCTTACTGAGTGGCTGGGATAGCACATGATACACAAGTCACGTGGGGAAAATGAGGAGGAAAGTAAGGTGACAAATGTTCTTTCACTGCAACCTTTTCTTTGGGTCAACACAGCCTGCAGATTACAGAGTTATCCACAAAAGGGAAGACTTCTTAGGATATTCACATAGAATAGCTATGCCTTCCCCCATGTCCCGAAGGCTTCCTGGAACTATTTTTTGTCATCTCCTACAGAGCCTAGTACAGTGACTAGCACATAGTGGTCACTCAACATTTACTGAATGAGGGAGTTATCAAATAAATGAATGCTTTGAAGGTTTCTATGTTGTATTGGAGGATGGAATGTGAGCTCTAATATAACTTTCAACTCTATGATTCTGTAATTCTAAATCTCTAAATCACAAAATCACAAATTCCAAATCATAAAAGTCATTATTTTTTTGGAGAGAAGGACTTTAATTACCAGAATAATTCTGCTAATTTTGATTTTATTTTGGCTATGTAGGTTGATATGCTTTTGGTACCTTTCTTTGGTAAGGGCATCATCAACTGCTCTGAAGAAATTCAATAGATGGGTCTTGTCATATTATTCCCATGCCCAGCTCCATAATACCAATAGAATAAAGAACTAGACTTAGCTTAGCACTTAAGATCTTTCATAACTTGGTAACCACCTATCTTTTCCGCCCTTATTTGACACTACTCCCCTTCATGAACCATCTGTTCTAACCAAAATGGCATACTGACTTCTCCATTCTCATTCTGCTCCCTCCTGTTTGAATCCCTCATAACCAGAACACTTATTCACATCTTTGCCTAATGAATTATTTTTTCTTTCAAGGTCCAGATCAAGTGCTACTTATTCCCAGATGGCACAGTTAGGAGTCATCTCTCTCTTCTCATGTTTTCTTAGAGCACCTTTTCTGGATCTCTCATAGTTATTTGTTTACAAAGGATAATAGAAACAAAACTTTGTAAACAAAGGGCAGCTAGGTGGTGAGGTGGATAGAGCACCAAGCACGAAGTGAGGAAGACTTACTTTCCTGAATCCAAATCTAGCCTCAGACACTTACTAGCTGTGTGACCCTAAATAAATCACTTAACACTGCCTCAGGTTCCTCATCTGAGGCTGGAGAAGGAAATGGCAAAATGACTCCAGTATCTTTGACAAGAAAACCCCAAATGGGGTCACAAAGGGTTGGACATGACTGAAAAATGACTTAACAACAAATAGGAACAAAGTTCTAGGGTTAGAAGAGACCTCAGGGGGCAGCTAGGTGGCACAGTGGATAGGGCACGGGCCATGAAGTCAAGAGGACCTGAGTTCAAATCCAGCCTCAGACCAAACACTTGACTAGCTGTGTGACCCTGGGCAAGTCACTTAACCCCAATTGCCTAAAAAAGGAAAAAAAATACAAAAAAATAGAAGAGACCTCAGAGGTCTTCTAGTTCAATGCCCTCATTTTACAGATGAGGAAACTGTGGACTAGTCAAACTGAGAGACTTGCCCAAGGTTACACAGGTAACTGAATTTAGATCATGAATAAGGGAAATACTATCTAAGTTCCCCCATGGTTTTATCTTTTGGTTAATGGGTCAATGCAAGAGGGGCTTACTTACTACTGGATCAACCATCAAAATTTACCCAATCCCTGATCCTTCCAGATAATACAACACTGACAGTTCTCCTGACAGCCTTTTATCCTGTCAGCTCTATTATCTTGAACCCAGCATCAGACCCTTACTAGCTGTGTGACTCTGGGCAAGTCTCTTAACTTCTGTCTGCCTCAGTTTCCTCATCTGTAAAGTGCGGATATCCTCTATCTCTCAGGATTCTTGTGAGGATCAAATGAGATAGTAATTGTTAAGTGCTTAGCATAGTGCTTGGCACATGGTAAGAACTATTTAAATGTTTGCTGTCATTATTATTATTATTCTGAACCTTTCTCTATTCTCTTTGGCATCTCAAAATTGTAGGGTACTAGAAGCCAGCAGCTATGAGATTCTGGTGCTGAGTGGCAGTGAGGTCTCATCTATGAAATCAATGTTATTTCCTGATTTTCTTGAACTATTTTGACAGTCATGATTGGTAACTAAACACTTGCTTGCCCGACTAAGTAGCTGGTTGGTTAGTAACTGGTCTATTGAATAAAATTGGCTAAACTATTTCTGTAAGTTAAGATAGCCAAGTTTCACCCAGAAGTGTCATTTAGTTCAGTATTGAGTAATTGTTAATGAGCTCAATGCAGTATATAATAAGGGATGCATTACACATTTGCTAAAAATGAAATATGCCCCCTCTTCTGGTATGTTTGCATCGTACACTTTCAAGAGAAGTCTGTGTTTTTTTTTTTTTTAAATATGGGTAATGCATTCCTGGCTTTAATAACAATTTACAGAACATTTAATGAAATATATTAAATATGAATTTATTGGCTATTTAGTATTCAGACAAGCCATTTGGGATTCTGTGTTTTGGGTATAAAATGATTAATGAATTCAATTGGCCAATATCATTATGTGTCACTAGGTGGCAGCATAGCAGAGCTATATGATTGCACTGTAGCTGTAGATGTATTTTCAGATACTCTGTACTTAAAATATAAATTTAGTTACCACACTATGTATATGATGTTCTGTTATCTAATGTCTTTTTATATAAAGCACTTTTATTTCCATACTGCCACTGAGGCATAACTTCATTTCTTTGTAATGTAAAAAATATTTTAAAATATTGTAAATGGGATTCATTTTTGCCTGACAGATTTTTATAAAGCTTAATGGCATTCCCCTTATCTCTTAGAGTGAAGAGACTATGTGGCAATATAGGTATGTATGTGCTCTATCTGTAGAAATGACTGAGCAGACAGTTTTTCATTTGATTTTTAATCCAAATCTGTATATGTAGATTTTTAAAATGCATGGTCATCAGAGCCTGTTATTCTTTTCACTATACTATAACTCCTATTCTTATTTCTGACTGATAGAATCTTGGATGAAAAAGAATTCATTGTAGCATTTATTTTGTGCAAATTTACTCTTACCATTGCTGATTGAACTTTGCTATGACTTACACACTCTCTCTCTCTCTCTCTCTCTTTCTCTCTCTCCCTCCCTCTCCCTCTCTCTTTCTCTCTTTCGATATTTAGTTCTTTACTTCCCAAAAGTGATGGGGAAGATAGGGAGGAAGGGATGAAGGATCTACAGTCTCAAGGTCACATGTGGCCTTCTAAGTCCTTGGGTGTAGCCTTTTAACTGAGTCCAAGCTTTACAGAACAAATCCTTTTATTAAGGGGATTTGTTCTGTGCAGTTTAGATTCAATCAAAAGGCCACCCTTGAGGCCTCGAGGCCACAGGTTCCCCACCCCTGCACCTATACCTTTCCTTAGGATTCATTCCCCTTCCTTTTCCCCACCTCCTACCTAACCCATTCCTTCCTTCCAAGGCCTCCTCCCTCTCTCTCCCAAACTTTCCCCTTGACCTAAGGCCAGCAGGGAAGGAGGACAAAGGAGTCAGGGAGGGGAACTCTAAAGCCTGCTTCTCCCTTCTCCTTACCACCACTGCCCTTGGTTTCTTCATTAGCTTCTTGAGCTCCAACCTCATTCTTTCTTGAGCTGTGTTCCATTTCTAATCTTTGGACTTGCTTTTCTACCCAAAACCTTGACTGCTGCCTCACAGACCATAAGAAATAAATCTCAGTTCCTCTGAAATGCAGGCAAAGCCAGTTTTAGTCCTTTGTGTATCAGAAAACCATATTAGCATTTTCCTCACGACTTTCCTTACTGGATTTAAGGGGGGGGGGAAAGTGATGAGAATGGGCTTGGAAAAACGGCCTTTAGCCCTTGGAAAAGTAAAAGATCTATTTCTGGGGTCTGAGGAGAAAGAGGAAAAGGAGAAGGAGGAAGAGAAGAAAAAGGAGGAGAAAGGGAAGGAGGTAAAGAGGAAAAGGCAGAAGGGGAAGAGGAAGGAGAAAAATCTGAGTCACCCAAGGACTGAGAAGTATGAGGAGAGAAAGTATAAATGAATATTACCCTTCTTTGTTCCCCAAATCTTGGAGCACTGGTCCTCTGGTTTTCACTGTTGCCCCATCTATTTAAGATCTTTGACCAGAAGTGCCCACCCTAAGACCAAAGCTCCCATCTCACCCTTCATAACTCCCTAGCCCTGGCACTGGAACCCTGGACCAGATCATTGGAGTCACCAACAATGGCTTGGAGCTGGGCTAGTGCCTTCTTCTGTTTTCTTGATATGGACAGGAATCAGTGGATATATGTTCTTGGCATCCCAAGCTTGAACTCTGGACACATTTCCACAGAGAAACATTGTTTTAAAGTATGTAGATTGTCTTAAACACTACAAATTATTCCTGGCATATAAGAAGGTGGTTACATTTTCCTCATAATGAATAGGAATTAAAGGGGATAGGAGAGAAAGATTGGATCTATGATTTTATTGATAGGGAACTCACTTTACCAATGTAGGTGGGCACTTTCTCTGAAACTTATAATCTTAGAGAGTTTTCTAGAACACTTAAAAGTTAATTGATTTGCCCAAGGTTGCAAGACAGTATATATAAGAAGAGGGATTTGAACCCAGGTCTCTGGCTTTAAGTCCAGCTATCTCTTTACTATATTATAGCTGCACAAGCAGAAAAGCAACCCCCCCCCAAAAAAGTTCGTTTCTTATTTATCTTCTTTCTTGAGAAGATTGATTCTTCTTATTTTTAAAATTTTCTTTTTAAAAGTTAAAGTGGAAAAAATGTGAGAACTCTATTAGTTCTGGAATGACTAATTAATTAATTAATTAATACCGATTAATACATTGGACTGGAAAAGTAGCTTGAACAGAAAAGTTGTGGTTCATGAAATAGGCCACCAGGTGGCTTCACTGAGTACAGTTGGACTTTTTTAAAAATTCAAGGCTTTTGAGTCCTACTCTAGATAGCACAGCAGTCTAGCTGAGTTTTATATAATTACATTATAACCACTGCTGTGGTAGTAACAAACAAACAACAAATATATATGTATATATGTGTATATATAAATATAAATAATATACACACATACATATGTGTGTATACACACCTAGATAGATAGGTAGTTGACCATCCGGATGCTGATTAGATAAATATTAGTGCACTAACAATAAATCTCTTGATAAGTGGCAGTAAAGCATACACCAATGAAGGATAATTAGGGAACCTGACCACCTTTGCCCTCTCTTTAAAAAAAAAAATGGTGATAGTAAAAGGTCTGTGTCACAGAAGACATGGAAGTCTGAACCACAGAGGGAGAAGCATCTTCAACAGCAGGGAGTGTTAGCCTCTGTTTCCACCATACTCTCCTTTTTAAAACAAGGATAAACAATGGTGGTTGACAGGATGAGATCAGATACTGTATAGCAGGGAGGTTGAATATAAACAAGTAGTAAGAAGAGAAGCTACTGGATTGCACTTCTTTTAAAGCATTATGGAGTGGTCAGGTGTTTGAAAAAGTTACCTCTGATGGACAATTAGGAGAGGACAGGCAAGGAGTTAGGATTAGGTGAGCCCAAAAGACATATGTATCTAATCTTAAAAGCTCTGCTTTCCATGCCAGTGAGGGGCTTGGCACTGAGAAGAGAAATTCTCTCTCTCTCTTTCTCTCTCTCTCTCTTTCTCTTTCTCTCTCTTTCTCTCTCTCCCCCATCTATCTGTCTATCTGTGTATGTATCTATGTATTTCTCTATGTATCTGTGTATTTATGCATATATTCATTATATATGTATGTATGTATGTATCCATGTATCTATCCTACATATTGATTTATCTGTTTATTAATTCATTGACTCATTCAACAAGCATTTATTAAGTAGCTTTATCAGATCATTGTCAACTTAACTCGCTAATTGATTTAAGCTGTGAGAAGATGATGGGCTACATAAGCAGCAAACTGTGAAGGCCAAGCACTCATGAATAGAGTTAAGTGTTGTAATCAAGTAAAACTTACACAAGTTAATATGATGCATTTAACTGGATACCTGATTGTTATTGTGCTGAATGGCAATGAGGCGTGGAAAGGGAGCAGTTTGCATAAATGTTCCTAATTAGTATTACTTGTATGTGGCCAAAGTGAATTTTTACAGTTTTTCTGGTCCTTGTTAGGTCGCCAATACCCACAATGAGTATCAGTGTCAACAGTTTTCCTTGGTACCATAGATGGTTTAATCCTTATTATACACACACAAAGACAATCACACAGTAATAATAATAAATTGTATAGTTCTTTCACATACATCATTGGTGTAAAATTTTCTCTTTACAGCTTTCCTTACACCCTGCTCTCCATTGCATGTTCTATGTTCTAGATAGTTTATGCTACTCACTATACCCTGAATGTATTCCCCTTTTTCCTGACTTGGTACTTTTGTTTCCATGACTAGATTGCCTTCCTACTGATCCTTCCAGATGTTTTTCTGGAAAATGTATATGTTTTTCCCACCAGGCAAGCTTCCCTGACCTGATCCCTACCTCTGCCACCCACTGAAAATAGTGTCTCATTCCAGCTCACTGTGTTTATAGCTTCCATGTATTGGTCATGTTTAATTTTGTATCCTAGCATTTCAAGAGGTTGAATGGGACAAGTGCAAAGTTCCTCTTTCTGGTCATAGTCAACAATGTTTGCTAGCTTGGTAAGTGGGTACTTCAAAGATGATGCTTAGTCATGCCTTCTGGTTCAGTATTTGGGCACGATGGTGATGATGGTGCATATGGCCATGTGTGACTCAGTGCTGAAGAACCTCCTCTTTGAGATGGTGAAACAATCCTGTATTGTCCCCTACACAGGAAGAACCAATGATTCCATGGAGCTTTAAAAGGAAGCAACTCTATTTCTGGCCCTCTCTCTTGGATTCTCCTTCGTAGTAAGTAGCTATCTTTCACTAGCTTTCTCTTAAGGATTTGAGGTAAGATCATCACCTCCCCCCCTTCACTGGGCTTATGTTGACCACTTATGTGTGGCAATTAGAGAAGGGGATTCAATAAGTCTTAGAGCTCAAGTGAAAGGTAGCTATTCTTATTTATCAATCTGGCAAATGGATTTATGTTCTGATGAGAAATATATGATGAAATGTATAATGAAAATCCTCCATCTCTTGGTGGAATATAACAGTGGACATAAATGAAGTTACTGAATTCAATTTTAAGACTTTCTATAAATGTGCACTTATAAGTATTTTATGTTTAGCATTTCTTCTGTGTGTAGGAAACAAATGTCTCTCTCCTACCTGAAGCATTGTGGAGTGGTCAGGTGCTTGAAAAAGTCACCTCTGATAGGCAATTAGTAGAGGACAGACAAGGAGTTAGGATTAGGTGAACCCCAAAGGATGTATGTATCTAATCTTAAAGGCTCTGCTTTCCATGCCAGTGGAAAATGTACAATTCATATTGTACATTAAGTACCTTCCTACTTCCCTCATTAAGGAGACCCTAGACATGAGCCAAAACCTAAGCTTTAAATAGGAGTCAGAGAGTTACCTGCATATAATGTACCAAAGAATATGAGAATAGGGAGTCTAACCCTTTTCATTCAAAGCCAAACTTCCCCAAGACTGAAGCCCATATGTACTACATGCCTGAGTCCAGAGTAGAGGGTCCCTCTGGTGGAGAAGGAATCAGGGAGAGTATCTAACTCCACTAGATCTGGTAGTAGTTTTTAATGTAATAATTAATAAATAAATGTGTAACATCTCCCTTAGGTTCTGAGCTCTATGAGGATAGGGCCAATGTCTTGTTTATCTTCGTACCTCTTCTAATGCTCTTCACACAATAATTGCTTGGAATGTTCATTGAATTAAATTTATTCATCTCATTTGACCCCCACAACAAGACTATTAGGTAAATATTGTATTATTCTCTCCATTTCACAGATGATGAAAATGAGTCTCACAGAGAACTGGTTGAGTTGACCAAGGTGGAACAGCCAAAAAATAAGCATCCTGAATCTGACTCCTCAGCATTTGCTGTGGTCCCATCCCACCCACAGAACCCCCTACGCTTCTGCCCCATCCCCTCAATATTTCTGAGGAACATCTCATTTAGTCACACCTGAGGGATCCTGAATAATTTATGCAAATGCTCACTGATACCTGGCCTCAAGTGTTCTGGATGCAAAAGGGATCAAAGTAGCAAAAATTATGGGGCAAGAAGCTGAGATAGCCTTCCTAAGAAGACAGCATGATCACCAAGTTGCAAAGTCACATGGGAAAGACCAGTGGACTCTTTATGTACCTGATCTGGGATATTTGGGTTACAAAGGGACTAGAGTTTGGAATTCAGCAGTGAGATATAGCATCTCATCGGTGCTCACAATTAAGTCAGGGATGAGAGGAAGAGGCTGGTCATGGAGGCAGGAGTGCTGTGATTTGATCATGAATGGAGAAAGACTCCCTGGTTCTCTGATATACAAATATGTCTTCCCAACCTGAAGTTGCTTTAATACATGACAAAATGGCATCTTAAGATGTATTGATAGAACTATAATATCTAGTATGAAGAAGGTGATAGCTTACTATACCCTGGTTTAGTCAGACTACTTCTGGAGTATTACATTCAGTTAAGGGCATCATATTTTTTAACTTTTTATTTATATTATTTGTTTTTATAACATCTTCATTTCTGAATATATCAATACTTTTCCTTACTCAGTGAGCCACCCCTTCTAACAAGGAATGAGAATAACAAGAAGAAAAGAAAGAAGGAAAGAAAGTAGGAAAGAAAGAAGGAAAAAGGGAAGGAAGGAAGCAGTTTAGTAAAGCCAATGAACACATCCACTATCTGATGATAAATGCAATATCCCACACCTGTAGCCCATATCTTTTGAAGAAGTTAGTGTATTTTCTCCAGAGCGTGACATTACATTTAAAGACATTAAATTGAAAGACATTACTGACGAGCTGGAGTATATCCAGATGAGGGTGACCAGGATTTTGATAGGATTTGAAATACTGGAATATTGGGATCTATTGAAGGGATTGTTTAATCTAAAAAGAATCACTTGGTGGGAGGAGAGGCATAATAGCTGTCTTTAAATATTTGAAGGGATGCCATATAAAATGTAGATTAGATTTAACCTCCCTGGCTCCAGAGGGGAGATTTAATGGATAGAAGTTATGAGATAATTTTTAGCACACTTCTTAACAATGAGGGCTATCCCAAAGTGGAATGGACTACCTCAGCATTTAATAATCAACTTACTAAATGTTTGATTAGAATCTCATTTATAAATGCATAAAAATGTAGCTATTCAGGTGGGTTATAGTGGTGAGAACATTAGAAAGAGGTCAGGAGATCTGGATATTCCATTAACTAGCTATCCAGCAAATTTAGCTAAATTTTTTTGTTGCTGTTGTTCAGTCATTCTAGTCGTGTCCAACTCTTCATGACCCCATTTAGGATTTTCTTGGCAAAGACAGTGGAGTGGTTTGCTGTTTCCTTCTCCAGCTTATTTTACAGGTGAGGAAACTGAGGCAAATGGGGTTAAGTGACTTACCCAGGGTCACACAGCTAGTAAGGGTCTGAGGCTGAACTTGAACTCAGGTCTTCCTGATTCCAGGCCCCGAACTCGATCCACTGTTCCACCTTTCTGGTCTTAGCTAAATTACTGAACCTCAATTTCCTCATGTGTAAAAGGAAGGAGCTGGGCAGAACTATCTCTAAAATCCCTTCCCATCTGAAACTTCTGATTCTATAAAAGCCTCTATACCTTGAAGAACAATTAATTTGGGAAAACAACTTTCCCTAAGTCACACAGAAAGTTAGTTTTAGGATAGATTATGTATCTGTGAATGGGAAGCATAAATGATGGGTATACTAGGTGGTTTCTCTACCATATATGCTATATCTCAGTTTGAGGCTAGGTGGCAGAGTGGATCAAGTACAGAGTGTTAGGAAGTCCTTAGTTCAAATCCGTTCTCAAACAATGACTAGCTATGTCATTCTAGGCAAATCGTTGAAACTTTGCCTCAGTTTTCTTAGTTGGAAAATAGATGATGATAATAATAGCACCTATCTCCCAGGGTTGTTGTGAGGATCAAGTGAGATATTTGTAAAGTACTGTATTATGAAAGTATTGTAAAGCACAGTGGGCACAGTGGGCACAGCGAACTCATCTTCCTGAGCTCAAATCTAGCCTCAGACACTTACTAGCTATGTGGCCCTGGATGAGTCATTTCACCCTGTTTGCCTCGATTTTCTCATCTGTAAAATGAGCTACAGAAAGAAATAGCAAACCATCCCAGTATTTTTGCCAGTGGGGTCATGAAGAGTCAGACATGACTGAGCAACAACTTAGAACAGTACCTAGTACTTAATGAATGCTTGATCCCTTTCCCCTTCCCTACACAGATTAGTGACTTTCAAAGAATTAAAATGCAACAAAAATACACAACAGTAAATCTTTGGGGAATATAAATTAATCTTTTTTTAATATTTAAGAAGACACTTCAGTGTCTTATAATAACTCTCATGCCTTAGGCTCACTATCGGGAATGTCATCATCACTATATTTGAGGGTGATAGTTTGGACTTTGGGTAAAAGAAAATTTATCATATAAGTAAAACTGTATAATTTGTAAAAAGAGTAACTTCTGAAAAAAGGTTAGCAATTTAAGTACTATAAATGCAGACACTACTTGACACAATTTTCTAGAACACCTCACCAATACCATCTTCTTCCCAAGATCCTTGGAGAGACAATTAGCAACCTAAGAAGGTGTGCCTGTCCCTCCACTTACATACTCTGATGTCATGCCCAGCAGGGTCCAAGGATGTAAGGCTGCTCAAGGATTTTGGTGGTTTCCCTCCATAAGTTTATGGTACTTCACAACATTTCCCTTTCTTCATTTCACTTCTCTTAGATTTAAGCTTTTGGTTTGAAACTGTTAATAATGTCTTATGCATGCTAAGCTAATGATTATTCTTCAAGTGAATCTCTATTTCATTTAATTAAATTTCATTTGAAGTTTAAGTTATCTTTCTCTAGCTGGCAGTGAATCTTTAGTCTTAACTCTCATATAATGGTATATTTCTGGTGGAGATAGAGTTCTTGAAAGTAAATATTAAGATAATAAGTCCTGTTTTTAGCCTGTGGCTATATACAGAACTAAGGTTTCCTTGGATGGAAATTTTTATTGCAGGCCAGCAGGCAAAGCCATATTTGCTGAATACACCTCTGGAGCACAGCACATAACAAATTAATCATTTTTTTTTTCTGCTGAGACATTTTACCTTGCACAATTTGAATTTTAGATCTTTTTTTTTGATTAATGCAAAGGCAAAGTTTCCTATTGCTACAGCTTCAACACTGTAGCCATTGCCTCATATATCATGCTAACAGCCTATTAGAGTAATACTTCATATACCTCTAGAGAAAAGTTTTCAAAACACCCATTGCTGTCTTCAGATGGATTACTCTTCTATGATATCCTAATGCCTCTTTTAAATGGTTGTTTTGCATGTAATTGATCACGTCTAGAATTTCTATTCCAATATTAATTAAGGGGAAGGAAGGAGATGCTGCTTTGAATTCATATATAAGAAGTGGGAATATAAAGGAGACATTTCATATGCTAGTAGTCTTGCCTTTTCTCTTAAACTTCAGACAGATGAAAATATTTTGTAAAATAATGCTCAACTCAACCATTGTAAAAAAAAAAGCCCAATAACCTTTTTAACAGTATTTGTTTCCAATAAAATAAATATTTATATATCTATATAGATGCACACACATATATTCACACACACACACATACATACATATAATTTATATGCAATTTCTGACCAAATAGAAGCTTCTGTACGAGTATATGCTTATAACCCTCTTGGATCATATGATCCTACTGTTTCCACTTATTACATGTATCAGCAATGGACTTTGCAGACACTTATTCAGTTTCAGAAATGATTCATAATGTCAAAAGTCTCCCCTCTCTTCTACCCAATAACAGCTATACATCGTTGCTAAAAATAAACTCAGTGTGAGGTGTGAGCTGTCTATATTTGACTGAATGATTCAGTATCCTCATGGAAACCAATCTGTTGGTGTCAAGCTGCCTCCTACAAGAGCTGGACTTATTTTAATGCTACAAGTGGGCAGTTCATAACAACAAAAAAAATAAAAACCCTGCCAGCTGGTGCTTTCATTCTGCTAGAATTGCCCAAGTTCACCAGTTGTACTTCATAGGCAGGATTTGTTACTGATTGATCCTCATTGGAAAAGGGCAGTGAAAAATTTCCTTGAGGGATCCACTAGGTGGCACACAGTGACCATCTCTTAACTCACATAACCTTCACAAAACCTCCCATTCACAGAGTAAATAAAAGACTGCATTATTAATTTATACCATTGCATCCACTCTACACCTAATATTTGTTTAACCAGCTGTTTCCTCTAATCCTCCTTAAACACTATTGATTGAAATCCTAAGTACATGTAGTCCCCCCCCCCTTTTTTTCTTCTTTTTTAACCCCAGAGAACATTTTGATACCTCTAAATTACAGGCTACCTTTTAAGCACAATACTAAGTACTATGGTTGCTAATGTAGGAGCCAGAATGTCTAAAAATTCATTAAAAGCAAGAGAAGGAGGTTGTAATCTGAAAAGAATTTTTCAAATTCATTTTCATTTTGTTGGAATTTAAATTGGTTGCCTATTTGAGCAATTTAAACATGCAGAACATGAGGCAAAAACTACTTGAAGAAAAAAGCAAGTTTAAGAAATGAAATTTTCAAAAGAAAAGAATTAATTTCTATATATGATTGTTAATTATTATTCTGAAAACTTATATGCAGGTAGACATCAGGATTCTAAAATTTTCAGTTTGTCAGGAAGTAGCAAACCTACCACACCCAACAGGCTAAAAGGCAGCACTACATTTTCCAAACTGTACTTAGCAGAACTACTACCCATAAAGTATCTTACTATATATTCAGAATATATTTATATTGGATGTGTTGCTAGCTCCCAAGGGAAAGGAAAGGAAATGAAACCACTAGGGATATAATGAAATGATTCTTCTCTGTTCAAGCCTCTCCAATGCTTCTGAATTAGACTGTCACTCAGTTGTCTGAGAGACAGGGGTTTCCTGCAAATAAATGGTTCACTTCATAAGAACATGCTGTAACTTTCTTCTTGCTTCTCAGTAGAAAATTTTCAGCCATTGGGTGTCCTTATTAGGAAGATGGAACTCTAGGCACATTTTTAGAGAATCAGTTAAAAAAAAGTGATATTTTTCTGAGTCTAGACCCCCACAAATAACTTTTTAAATAACTTTGTAATTAATGAAGTTGATTTGAATTTTTGTCCAACTATTTCTTAGCTAAAATAATATTAAAATGATGAAAACTGAAGCTCTATGACAAAGTATACTGGAGCTTAAGATTTGAAAAGAGTTAATATTCCCTGGATGTACACTCTCAGCTTTTTGTTTCTTAGTTCACTGGAAGTAAAGAAAAACCCTTTCTTCATACATAAATTTTATTATGACTTGGAAGATAGGTTGGTTTCCAAGGATAGACTTGGGTTGTTAATTCAATTTGAACACTGTTGTACAGTACAGTTAGAAAAAAATATGAAAAAGTTAAAAGACTGAGCCAATGCCAGGAAGTGGTTATAAAGATTAGGAAAGGTCACATAGTGTTATTCAAAAATAATGTATTATATATTTATAAGAGGACGATTAAAAACTTTTAAAATTATTTATTAACTGAAACTGTTTGAAACAAAGGCTAATTGAGTTCACTGGAATCATCAAATGGAAATGGTTACCAGAAACTCCATTTGTAGTGAATAAAAACTGTATTACACTGAGGACTGAATTCACAGGTTTCCTTTCTCAAAAACCGTTAGCTTCCAAGAAACCAGTTTGTTTGATTTTATGAC
The DNA here is from genome assembly GCF_900497805.2 of Vombatus ursinus. Classification (NCBI taxonomy): domain Eukaryota; kingdom Metazoa; phylum Chordata; class Mammalia; order Diprotodontia; family Vombatidae; genus Vombatus; species Vombatus ursinus. The sequence continues at coordinate 13,890,456 of NW_020954552.1, read as the reverse complement.
ATCACACTGGAACATGTACAGGCACACTTTCCACCATGAAAATTCCCAAATGTATTGGTCACTCTATGTATTTTTCCAGGGATAAATGAAAATATAACATTTGATTTTGAACACAGCAACTATATTCAGCCTAAGAACTGTTGTTGCATCCAAAACCCAAACCATTCATGGTTTTGCCCTGGCAGTGAAAGTCACTTCACAAACTCTTAACATGGCTTCAAGCCTGTGATTTAAAATAGACGTATTTTCAAGGAGTTAGTAGAAAAAAGTGTATCTACCCATTATCTGCCTACATTTCATAATTGCCCAGATTCCACAGTGTCTTACCTTTCCAATTAGCACTAAGCTTCTGAGCCAAAGAAAGATGCCTTATCTCAAAGATTAATCTGACTGATGGCTCTAACAACTTAGATCACACAAGACCACCTTTTCCTTAAAACAAAACTCATAAATCTGGAATGGTCACTCCCACTTCCATTCCTCAGTTTTTCATTCAGTCTGCACTATGCCTTTTCTCATTCCAGGTGCTGTAAATTCCTGTTGGAATAGAGCTGGAAAAGTCACCACTTGGAAACCATGAATCTAGGAGATTTATAGTACCCAGGAGAAAGCCAGCCAAGTCAAGTATATAATTTTCACATTGCAGACTGAACCTGTGGACTGCAATAAGATATTTTATCTGTTAATATAAGATTCTTAAAAGTTGCATAATTCAGATACTAAACACAAGGATGTCGTATTCAGCTGTCATTCTCAAATTAGTTAAATTTTTAAAAAAGCATGTGTATGTTTAAAGAAAAAAAAATCAATCTAGCTTCAGTATATGTTCTGAATTCTTGAAGGCAATCCATGAGGAACATCGTACAAGAGGGAAAGAAAACCATCAATTCTAAAACTTTTACCTTGTCCTGAGCTCCAGAAGTTGAGGTGCTCTCAAGTTCCGCTGAAGTTGAAAACGGGAGGTAAAGTGAAGGCAGAGTTCTTCTTGCTCACCTTAAGACTGTACGTGTGCGTGTGTGTGTGTGTGTATGTGTGAGTGTATGTCCAGAATGTCTCTTTGTGCCTCTCAATGGCAGAGGTCCTGATCCAGGGAAGAAGGAGCCACTTTTTCACCGAAGGCAAAAGAAAAGCAGCGCGTCATAAGCAAAGTACGCCTCCAAGATCCCTTAATTATAGCCCAACGTGCACTCCATGCAAACTTCAGGGAGGGCGGGGGGATGGGAGGGGGAAAGCACAGCGCTCCTCTTAGATGAGAGGTTCTTCTCTGTTCAGAGCAGAGTCCCCTGCCCTTCCTGCCCTTTCTTCAAAAAAGGCAGCAGCAGCAGCCACACACCCACCAGCCCCCACCCACACCACACCTCCCGCTCTCACCCCACCAAATTTAAAACAAAACTAAATGTTGAAGGGAGGGGAGGGTCTCCAGTGAAATGATCTCAGAAGCAGTAAAGTGTGTGTCAGGCTCCTTGGGACAGGCTCCTTCGGACCTGCTGCTGCTTGAGCCAACCCTCTTAGAAGAAAGTCCAAGACTGGGTGGGATATCCTCCCCTTCCTCTCCCCCACAAAAACACACCACACAACAACAAACAAATCAGAAATAGATTGGGCTTGGAAAGGTAGAGAGCAGACAGCTGCAAAAAATGATGAAAGCTGCAGAGTTGAGGAGCACATCTAAACCAAACTCTGCCAGATGCAATCTTTCTTCCCTTATTTTATTGGGTTCAGTGGTGGTATTTGCTTTAAATCTTCCTTAACAAACAAATAACACCAATTGTATTGTCTAGGGTGAAAGCACAGGCAACCTGGATTTATTTATAGTGTGAGGAATGCGATTTGGGGGGATGAAAGGGGGAAGACTGGGTGGGTGGGGTTGGGGTTATATATCTACGGCCCAATATTAGAACCAGATGGACACACACACACACACACACACACACACAAACACACCTAAAATAAGTATGAAGAAGATGGTGAGACACAGAGGGAACACTCCTTCTGAGCAAACAGACATTTATTTATAACTAGAGAGAGAGTACATAGGTCCATTGATTCCCGCCTTAAGTAACCAAGGTTTTTGGAGAGGAAAGAGCTTCATATTTCAATAACAGAGCCACCTTTGATGGAGACTAGGAGGGGAAGGGGAAAAAAAAAAAGAACGCCACACCGCAGGAAGAAAACGGCAGTTGAATTAGCTCGGGAGGAGTGAGCTGGAGTGGGCACAGGACTGGCTACAAGCAAATAAACCCAAGTTGTCAATAGCGGGGGAAGCAGCACAGCCCAAAGCAAACTGGTCTTGGGGAGCTGGGGGAGCACAGGAGTCTGTGGCTTGCAGGAGTGCCTGGAAATTCTCCAGAGTCGTTTCAACCGTCCCTTACGCGCCACTCTTCACCTTCACCACGCCCAGGAGGGGAAGGGGGAAAGAGGTGAGACGGGTAGGTATCTTCACATACAAAGCATCTACCCCGTTCTTAGGCAGGCCCAAAGGTGTTGCTCTAGGACTGGGATTTGTTCTCTACAGGAGGCTGCAAGCGGCGCTATTGTCTTAGGTATCGGGAGCCGGATCGAAGTCAGAACTAACTACACAAGAAGCAGGACCGGGATTGAGAGACGCGGACGAAAAGAGGGAAAGAGGCTTCCCGCCATCCCCAGAGGCTAGCAAAAGCGGCTGCTATCCTATCCTGGGAATGGAGGAAACAAGCCTTTTATGAATTAACTGTTAGTATTTGGAAAAGACTTAATAAAGAAAATGTAACACACGCACACAGATGCACGCATACACACATGCACACAAACGTATCATCGCCAAATTAAAACTGCCCTAGTTGAGAGGAAGCAATTAAAAATAAATCAGAGCACTGGCGATTCCTGCGAAAGCTCTTTCCTTCCTTCTGTTCTCCTCACAATGAACCGGGAAACTGAACTTTTTTTTTTTTTTTTTAAACATAGCTCAGTATCAGACTGAAAAGAGCTCCGTGTTTTGAAATGGACATTTCGACAGAATGATTTATTAAACAGGGTATTGAAATTAGAAGGGGTGATGTCTCTTCGGTATGTATTTTTATAAGAAGTTTTAATAAAAAAAATTATCAAAGCATCTCAAGGTTTTTTTTTGGGGGGGAGGGGATGAGTTAACTAATGAACTATTGAAATAGCTGAAATAAGGTGCCAAGAGCAAACACCTCTCATAACATGTAAGTCCAGTTTCTACAAATCTTAGCACAGCTTCTCATGACATTTGATGTAAAGTGTAGTTTACATTTTAGAGTACAAGAATTAGTTAAAACTATTTGGGGATTTTCCATCTGGGGTCTAAAGGAGCCCAGGGGGAATCTCACTCATCAGAAATGGGTTTTACAAAAAGGATTGAGGTCACCTGTCCTACAGTGTCCTATAGTGTTTCTTCTTCACAATTATAAATAAAGGGATGAACTCTGAAAAAAATTCATGTCAGAATTTGTGTATCTAAAGCCTACAAACTGAGAGATCTGGAATCAGAAGAGCTGGGTTCTAAAGTATTTGTGTCAGATAAACTGCTGAAATGTCAGGATGGAAAATACATAACTGTCATTCATAAACTCAGTGAGATGGTGGCAAAAAATAAAATGGAAAAGGGGATGACGCTGCTCATGAAGCCTTTTATTGTAACTAAGGTTTGTAGACTCTTTAAAAGCAAATACAAGTCTCATTTATGGTAGGCAGTGTGGCAAGGTGGAAAGGCCTCTGGAGTTAAGACCTAGATTCAAATTCTTTCTCTGACACTACCTGTGACTGTTGACTAGTTACTATACTTTTCTGGGCCTTGGCTTCCTGACTTACTAAAAAAAAAAAAAAGTTGAACTAGTTGAACTTTGAACTCTAGATGTCTGATCTGTCCTTTACAGTAATCAACTTGAGAAGACATACGCTTATTCCAGTAAGGCCACCTTTGCTTAAACCATTCTTGGTGTGCACATAAAATTTCATCACTTTTTAGTCGAAACACTAAAAGTGTTTTTCAGATTTCAAGTCTAATAGTAACACCTAATACAAGTTTTTGAGGATAAAATAAGTTATTTAGTTTTACAACTTGAGGGAGGAGGCTTCTAGTGAACTTTGTTGGACTGCTTAGCTTTAGGCTTGCCTCAATTTTATCTGTTTTTTCTTAGGTCAGTTAAATATTTTTAAGCATACCAATTTTTGACATAGCAATACAATTGATTCTCGGTCTGAACTGCGTGGGTAAAGGTTCATATATACATTTACTTGTAGGTTCACCTGAGAGCCCTTACTTATAAAAACTTTACATGTGGCTTAATGTTTAACTTCATTCTTTTTCATTTTGTGATTTACAAGTTTGCCACTTTACATAAATTTGGATTGGTGATAATGCTAGAGTTTTATAGATTTCTTGTTTTATATTTTGCATCAAGCAGAGACATTGTAATTAAAATAGGCTAAAATCATCTGTGTAGTATGAATGTATACATATATATATACACATGTGTACATACGTGTGTGCTTGTATACTTGGTTCTGAAGTACAGTCTCCAAGAATTCTAAATGGTTTTTAAAATCAGAGATCATAGAGAGTGGATAATGGTCAATATTATCAGAAGTGTCTGGTGTCTGTACAAAGAAAGACTATGTTACAGACTATTATACTTATGAAATTATTCTAGAAGCATTCAAACTATTTCATTTGAAAACTCTTTTTGATCCATTTTACTTTTTCCAGTATATATATGTGTGTGTGTATATATATATATGTGTGTGTGTGTGTATATGTATATATGTATGTATATGTGTGTACACATATCTATATATATACACCTAAATACTTATATGTATGTATACATATATATGAAAAGACAGAGTACACATTTTATATTTAAAATACTTCAAAAATAATATTTTCTGAGATATTAATTAAAAATAGTTCTTTGTTTAGACTTCACATGTTACATTCATAAGTTTATAAGTTTCAAAAAAAATAAGTTCATACTGAGATGCAAAATTTAAAAATCAAGTGCAGCTCTGAAAAAAAACAGGCAAAAACTTATTTCTAATGATTCTATTTATATTTTATAGCAATCAGCATATTTTTGACAACACATTGTTTGGCTTAATGCAAAGATGTAAAAAAAAAAAAAAAGATAGAAAAATAGGCCAAAGAACATTATGAAATGTTCCATACACTTACTCTTCCCTCACGTGACAAGCAGAGCATAGCTAAATAAGGGCATGGCACATTCATATCAAGCCTATTTTCAAGTTTTTTTTTTTAAAGTCACTCTAAGAATCATAGCTTCTTTATAAATAAAAGTCATTCAACCATAAGAGTCCCTCCTTCATAGTGCTCTCTCTCCTCCCTCCTGCTACTCATGAGATGTACACACCTTCACAAGTGGAAATACTGATTCCATCTTCCCTTCGGACCTAGCAAGGCTCCTTGTTATGTACCCATGTGAATTCCAGGTATCACCCTTCCTGTCCAGCTCATGTTGTTGAATTCTTGTCTCAAGTTAGAAATATCCCTATTTGAACATTTCTGGGATAGTGGTTTAAGTAAATATACTAAGCTGGAGTCTCTTGGAGGAAGAGTCTATCTTCCTTTTGCATATAAAGGCTCAGTACGTTTTCAAGTCAGCAAACATTTATTAAACAACTACTGTTTGTCAGGCACTGTGCTAAACACTAAGGATACAGAGTAAGGCTATTAAGGAGCTCACAGTCTAACAGGAGAGACAACATGCAAATAACTGTATGAAGATGATGTCTACAAGATGAAATGGAGATAATCCACAGAGAGAAGGCACTAGTGTTAAGGTGACTCAAGAAAGGCTTCTTGTAGAAGGTAGGATTTTAGCTTGGACTTAAGGAAGTCAAGAAATAGAAATTAAGGACAGAATTTTAGGTGTGGAGTCGGAGATGGAATGTCTTATGTGAGAAACATCAAGGAAGCCAGAGAAAAACGCAAAGCATACAGTGATAAAAAGAGAAACAGCAGCCAGAAGGATCCAATGAGGATTTTGTTGAATTGTTATTGCAAACTTCTAAAGATTCAGGTCCTCTTTTCATGAAAGGCATAATTTATAGTTACATCTTTCTCCTTGGGTCTGCTATGGAATCCAATGATTAGATATAGATTCAACAGTTATATCAATAGTCTAATTATATATAAAGAACTGTATAATGCTGTAATACAGGAATCCTTGAAAAGGCCTGTGATTTCATAGGTGTAGTGAATTCCTACACTGATGAACATTCTAGCCTTTCCAAACCTCAGCAGATTGTTTCATGATCTATGACTAATGCAACAGTAGAAACTACAAGAATAGCAATCATCTATAGACTTGAACTTTTTTCTTGCCCGTCTTCAACTAGTACTTAGCAAGAATTTTAGTTTAGTAAGAATGGTGTCATCTGCACAATATGATGAAGTTTAAGAGAGAATTTTTGTTGTTGTTTGGTAGTTTCAGTAGTGCCCAACTCTTCATGACCCTGTTTGGGGTTTTCTTGGCAAAGATACTTAGTATATTCCAAAGATTCTTGTTTGCACTATTGATTTTTAGAAAATAGTTGAAAGAGTATTTCAAAAAAGCAATTGAATAACTCCTAGGTGGTAAGCTTGTAGACTGTAAGATCCCAGAGGACAAGAAACATCTTAATTAGTATTAGTAATAGAACATTACATTTTAAAAGACTGTCTATAAACATTCAAAGCACCCATTCATTTGAAAACTTTGTTACTTAGCCATTGCATACCTGTATATACAAGTGCTTAAAATATTTTCTGACTTACATTGAATTAAACTAAGCTTTCAAGCATTTGATGACCAGTGACATCAAATAAGGTTAGAGAGAACACATGAATAAAGGATATTTTCCAATATTCCTCATATATACGCTTGTCAGTTTTCCTTCTGATGATGTATTTTTTGCTGATTGGGATCTCATAATAGCATCCACAATCTTTCTTGTCTACTGTGTGTGTATACGTGTTTCTTCCAGACTAGAATGCAAACTCACTGCCTCTGCTGATCTACATCTTACATTTCCTTCAAGTTGCTTCTATTCTAAAGCTTTCTTCAACAGTCCTAGCACAAACGATCCCTTTGTTTTTGAAAAATTTTTTATAGTTTGTATTATCATTACCACTCATTTGTTGTGTTTCATTATATTACCTTGCAGTATTACTTAGCTTTTTTTTTGTGTGTGTGTACATCCTGTATCTTCAACTAGATTGCAATTTACTTGGAGACAGGGCAGGTAGAGTGCCTTTTATCAATCTGTATCTCCAACAAGTAGTACAGTACATTACAAAAGCTTGCTTGATATTTTTTCTTGATAATAGCAATTATGATGAGTTTGGGAGAGAAAGAAACAAAGTAAGAAAGATAAAGAAAGGAAGGAGGAAAGAAATAGCAATTCAGATTTTGTCTATTGATGTTGCAACCATACCAGCAACCTTTATGATAGAGCAGTGTATATAGTCCAACAGCTAACAGCATAGACCATAAATCATCACAGGGTGATTTATGGTTTGTACCATTAAAATATTGATCTCCTAGAATTAGAGATAACATAATACTTAGATTAAAAAAACACATATCTGGTGAATGTAATAGAAGTGATAAATAAAAGCGGCAAAGTGCTTTTATATTTTAATGCTTGGGATATGGTGAGTCTAAAGAATCTGGTTACTAGCTGACTAGCAAATAAAATATTAGTTATTTTGATACTGAATTTTATTTAACACTGTATTTATTGAATGCTTTAACCTTCAAAGAAGTATTCCATCTATTATCTCATTTTATCCTCATAGTATTCCCCTGATTTCTGGCAGTTTGAAGAAAGAGGATTTAGCAGCTCATCTGTCTAGTATAGTATATCTATAGTCCTGTTTAGAAGGATGAACTAGTTAAAACTTTAATGTCCCCCATATTTTATAACCTCTTTTGTAATTTCCCTCAAAAAATTCCAAGCCTTTTGTGGGTATACACAACTACCAAATTTTTCAGTTATTTTCACTGAGTAACATGGCTCTCAAGATTGTATATAAAATTAATATTTAGAAATGGTTAAAAAAGAGATATAAAGACATAAGGCGTAAGAAGATTGGAAAGTTGGGCTGGGGCCAGTTATGAAGGGCTTTAAGATCTAAACAGAGGATTCCATATTTGATCCTTGAGGTAATTTGGAGGCACTGAAATGGAGGTGTGAGATTGTCAGACTTTATCTTTAGGAAAATCAGTTTGACAGCTGAGTGAAAGGTTGCCCAACAGTTTCTGGTAAAACAATGATTTTGAATTTCATTTATATGTCACATCATTGTAGTGCCTTGGCCCAAATGGATTGGGATTTTGATAGCCGGAGTTGTAGGTATTTTCACCTGGTATGGGGTTTTTTTTTTTTTTTTTTGGTTTTCCTTGGTTTGAAAATGGAAACAGAATTGTTGCTGGAGAAGGTGTTGGGACTTTAACTTTGAAAAATGATGATGAAGTGAAAGCTGGGAGCCAGGAATGATTGTATCAGAGTAGTTTTGTTAATCTTTTCCAATAGAAAAAAAGCCATACACTGAGGGTTACAGATTCTAGGTTCTATTATACAGAAAAGAGAAAACTCCAATATTACTAGGGTCCATTAGATATGAAGCAAAGGAATTTTTTGGGGAGGCAAGTTTGGTGTCCCCCAGTGCTCTTCTGCATTGGAGACCTACTCTTTGTTTTCATCTACTCCATTACTGTGCCTAACTATACATACACACATACAAACATGAACACCATATATGTTTATATCATATTATACACATAGACATACACATACACATAGATACACACACACACACACACATATATATATATATGTATATATACATACACATACATACATGCCATGAAGGGCTATAGGGAAGGAATAATAATGAGGGTGCAAGCATGATTCATATATGCATATACATATATAAATAGATTATTTGTAGTCATATAATAAGTTTATTGTTATTGATTCTGTACCATTTTGCATCTGTCTGCATATTCATGTATCTCTGTATATATCTTTTTAATCTATGTATCTGTCTAGATATCTATGTATCTACCTATCATCAATCTATCATCTAACTCCCATGAGGACATTTAGGTGAGGGAATCAAAATGATAGTGCAAGTGTCATTCTCTCCATCTTGTTGATGGAGAGAGAAATTTGGTCTCAGAAAGCCATCGTAACATATTTGTCAAGCTTGAATTCCCTAGTTATTTGTCAGAGTCAGAACTCAAACTCAGGTCTCCCAAATTCAGATGGAGGACTCTTTCTTCTTTCTCACAGTGTGAAAATAAGTAGGCCAGCACATAATATAACCAGAAACATCACTGAATTTCAGAATTGGAAGGGACTTCAGTTCAGAATCTACCCAGCAGTGGGGAACCTGTGGCCTGGAGGCCACATGTGGCCCTCTAGGACCTCAAGTGTGGCTCTTCGACTGAATCCAAACTTCACAGAACAAATCCCCTTAATAAAAGGATTTGTTCTGTAAATCTTGGACTTAGTCAAAAGGCCATACCCAAGGACCTAGAAGGCCACATGTGGACTCAAGGCTGCAGGTTCCCTACCCCTGATTCTAGTCTAATGGATGTCTGAATACGACTCTATCCTGTAACAAATAAAAAATCAATCATCCATCTTTTGCTTAGAGAAAAAGCAAAAGTGAGGGGGAACCCAAGGATTCCCAAAGCAGCTGATTCTATTTTTTAAATAGCCCCTATTGATTGGAGAATTTTTTCTTAATCCAGCATAATTTTACCTCTTTGCAACTTCTAGATAATTGCTTCTCTTCTTGCCAAGCAGAACAAGCCTAATACCTTTTCCATGTGATAGCCCTTTCACCCCTTGAAGACAACTACAATATCAAATGAGATAAAGCATTCTGTCAACTTTCAATAGTAATGTAAATATGACATGATGATAATGAGGATGATGGTGATGATGCCCCTCCCTAAGTCTTCATTTATACAGGATTAACATTCTCATTTCCTTCAACTAATTTTCATTTGGTATGACCTTGGGTGCCATCATCATCCTGGCTGCCCTTTATTCTGTGTTCTTTAGCTTAACTATTTCCTTCCTAAAATGTCACCGAAAACAGACAAAAAAGCCCAAACCACTCTAGAATGGCCAGTAGAATGTAGAATGGCCAGCACTGAATAAATCAGGTTCACCTGCTTCTTGGTCTAGTACACTAATGCCTCTCAGTGAGGCTAATATTTCATTACCTTTTAGGGATACCACATCACACTGTTGATGCATATAGAACTTGCAATCCACTAAAACTCCTAGATCTTCTTCAGAAATACTATCGTAGAGTCATGTCTCCCTCGTTTTATACTTGTGAATTCAATTTTATGAACTTAAATGTACTGATTTTTCATCTAATTCAGTTCAATATTCTAAACTGTAAAAAAAAATTTTTTTTGGCTCTTGACTCTGTAACTCATCATATTAATTCTTCCTCTTAGGTTTGTATTAACTGAAATTTGGTAAGGATGATAACACTAAAATCTAGATACACCGTGTCTACAATATTCCCCTGATCTAAAAATCTCATCAAAAAATGAAATGAGGGTAGTTTGGCACAACCTGTTTTTGATAAAGACTCTTTGACTACTTTTTTTGGGTCTAGATGTTAAAAAATAATTTTTAAAAAGCATTTAAAAATTTTCCCACCTATCAAAATCAAACTTAGTGGCCTAGAGTTTGCAGACTCCCTTCTTGATTTTTCTGAAATTGGAAAGGCCTTTTGTCTTCTCCAGCCTTGTAGCACTTCTACTATTCTCCATGATCTTTCTAAAGAGGCCTGGAAGTCACATCTGACAGTTTTTTCAGTGCCCTATAATGAAGTGCATCTAGGTAATGAGACTTGAGGTCCTACCACCATTTAGAGGTTTACTTTTATTCTCCTACCTATTTGGGGTTTCGATTCTTTATTGAAAACCATTTTGTCCTTTCTGGTCCAAAGATTATTCTCCAAGGCAAAGTAAATGGAGGTAAAACAAGACGAACAGTTCTGCCTTCTTCCTGTTATCTGTCACCATAATCCCAAATACCTCCAGCAGTCATCTTTTCCCTTCTTTTCCCCAATAGAGTTTAAAAAAGGAATTCTTTGTGTTATCCTTAATTTTCCTCATCAGCTTTACCTTAAGCTGAGATTTAGTGTTCTTGAAATTATTCTTACAGAATCATATATAGAAAGTGTACCTTGCAGTGGTGTAATGGATAGAACTGAGTTCAAATCCTGCCTCAAACACTTCATAGCTATGTAACCTTGCAAGTATCACTTAACTATTCTAGCCCCAATTTTTCCATTTGTAAAATGAAAAGGCTGGAATTGATGACACTAAAGTCTCTTCTAGCTCATAAATCTATAATTCTATAATCATCTATTAAACCTTGCTTTCCCCTGTTTATAGGTCTTAGAAAAAAATCTAAGTTCTTTGTGTATTTATTTCAGGTTCCTTAGACAACTCCCCCTTTTCCTTCTCATTTGAATTGTTTTTCACTGTGGCAGACTTTCATTCTTGAGAGTTTCCCATTTCCCCATGTCTCATTTTTCCTATAGAATTTTAATACATGGGATCTTTCTTATCACTTTGCTATAGATGAGAGAGTAGGCATATAATTTAGTAGTTTTGATGTTTTCTTTTTGGGAGAATCAAATACAGATTTTTTTCCCATACCTTTAGTATCTCATAATCCTTGTATTGTATATACAATATTGTACATTATTGTATATTATATTGTAAATTAATCCCTCAAATTGATGCCACACTTCCTTTAGCTCTGCTCTTACAATTGCATTGCTTCCAGGTCATATTTATGCTATATTTCCTGGATCCAATCCATTGCTTTTCCCTTCCTTGTTCTCCATGGTATCATATATTTAGAGCATACGTTTTGAATGTTCTTACACATACCTGTAGAGGGTTGATCAAGGCCTCTGACTGACTTGTTGAGGTAACAGGGAGATGAGATTTTACTTGGTGCTTTGACTTCCTCTCTCTTTGGGGGCATGCATGTGCCCATTAACATGACATTGAGAGGGCTGAGGATGTCTCCTGGGCCTGTGATCTTCTTGACTCATTCATATATCACATCTTGCTGTGACAATTGTCTTGTTTTAAGCCTAGTGGGTCATGTGACAGCCTCCAAAGTTCACTTGGTTCCCTCTTTTGTATGTTACAGAGTTTATTGTAGATGAAAAGTGTTGAGTTCAGTCATAATTACTCTGATATCCAGTTGGAAAAATTCTCAACAACTAGACAGAGATTAGACTGTCTAACCTTACATTTATATCTATCTCTGGGTAATTCCTGATCTCTTTGTTGTTGAGGCAAAATTCAGTTTACAAAAAACATTTAGGTAATGAAACAGTAAAATACATTACAGTGTCTAGGTATAAGGCATTGAAAAGGAAAGATGGGGGAGAACTGGCCTTTTCTTAGGACTTCCTTCATTCTGGGTCTTCTGGTCTGAGATGTGTGTAGAGTTAATGACTTTCCTCGGTAATTCCTTTCTCTGACCCAACTCAGTTCTCCTTTTGTTGTTCAAAGGTATGCTCAGAATCTCTTTCCCAGTTTTGAGATAGTTTTTGTTTTTTAAACTAACTGCTATTGATTTGAAGAGAACTATAGGCTTTGTTCACACTCAGTTCTGATTTTTTGATTGAATCAAGAAGTCTCAGCTAGTCAATGCACTAGAGCTAAAATAAAGTGGTTTCAACCCCACTCTTACACATAATTCAGTAAGGATGAATGATTAACAACTCATAATTTTTTAGTTCTATTACGGATCACAGTCAGTCCTATATACTAGTCAGATATAAAGGTTATCTTTCAGAGATATTGAACAAGAATTAAATTCTACAGAGAGAGAGAGAGAGACAGAGAGAGAGAGATATCATGGGGGAAATAAACCTGTGTATATGAAAAGTTTTCAACCCTTTCTTCCCCAAACCCCCAGGAGTCTACCAATGTCTGCCTTGGAGGGGTAGAGTCAGTGCACATGCTAATTACATAAGCTCCAGTCTTAAAGTATTCCTTTTAAGGTTTAGATTGTCCTGTTTAGAAAACAAATGTGTTGCTAGAGAGATAGCCCCTCATATTCCAGGGAGTCTATCTTTCAGTCTATGGACCTTTAATGTATAGTCTTTGAGGCTTATTGTACTGCCTTATGGGTTTGTTTTCCTTCTGTAATGAAAATGAACTTAGGGTTTTTAGAGAGGCAACCCTCTCTGGACCTTCCCTATTTGAATAACTCATAGTAGTACCAGATAGTAAAGTCCAGATTTTATCCCTCAAAATTATTAATTAGCCCTTTTCTGTTTTTCTAGCTCTAGGACCACATGTTATTTTGAAGAGACTGGGTTTCTCCAGGTGTTCCCTGTTTACCTTCCAGAAGAAAGGATCCTGGAAGCCTCCAGGAACTTAGTATTGCCCAGAAAATCTCTCTTCCAGCCATGTCATTGGGTCATGTGTCTCCATCCCCTCCTGGGGAGTCTCCTCTATTGCTTCCCTGTGCCACTTCTTACCACTTGGTTGAGAGAGTTTGAAAGATTTGAAACTCCAATGTGCCCCAGCCTCTTTCCAGACCATCATTAGCAGTTCCTGGGTTTCAGGAAGGAGGGGTAGGGTGGGTTAAGGTTACTCTACTACCCCTTTTTCTTTAACTCTACTGTGATTGTTTCTCCACCTATTGAAATAATTAGGTCATACAGTGTCTAGTCCTGGGGCCTGGAGACCACAGGTTCCCCACCCCTGGTCTAGAATGAACAAGTTGGAGTCAGGAAGACTCTAGTTCAAATCCTGCTTCAGACATTAGCTGTGTGACTATGGACAAATTTCTAATCTTCTCTGGGTCTCTTCTGAAATTAAGAGGTTAGGCTCAATAGTTTTTAGGTTCCTTTCCAGTACTAAATATATTAAGATATTCATCTCTTCTCTCTGAAATTTCTTCAGCAAAGGTCTGGTTCCCAATCTCAGTAGTTGAGGCCAATCAAATCAGATCTGTATGTTGAGGCTTAATCACTGGTCCTTAATGAGTTATGAATGGATGGACAGCTATACAGGCCCAGGACATGTCCTCAACCCTGTCAACAAGTATTAATAGGCATCTATATACTCCCCAAGAAGTTAAAATCAAGTTCCCAAGTGAAGACTCACTTCCCTAAAACATATTGAAATTGATCCACTTTTCACACAACCAAAAAGCAATGAGGAACAGTGGGAAAAAGCATTGAACTTGGATCTAGAAGATCTGGATATATGTGCTAGTTCCTTCATAAGATAACTTTGTTTCCCTTAGACCTAAGTCACTTAATCCTTTTAAGCCCCAGTTTTCTGGTATGCACAGTAAGAATGACACATGTTCTACCTACCTCACAGGGTTACTAAGAGGATCTAATGAGATAATGTGGGTAACACTTTGTACCCATCAAATGCTATGCAAATATAGGTTATTATCTGGCATCTTATACATAAAAACTGAATGAAGGCAAAAATGCAATATGCTGATGTTGTGCCTCATTTCCCTTGGCTGTGACTCTTCCTGAAGTTCAGTTTAAACCAGGATTTCTTCTGGACTCTGCCAAAATCATTAGAACTACAGAACAAGCTAAAGCAAATTCACTAGTTTTGTGTAATTATACAGGCAAATCACCTTTACCTTTTTCTTTGCTTGGAGGTCATCTGAAAAGCAATTGGTGACTTATTTAAGCTTTGTGGAAATTAAAAAGATTTCAGCAAGAGCCTTTGAAAAGGAGCATCTGGAAACAGCTCAATGCAAATTTGAATTTGTCTTTTATACTTCTTGCCAGTGACCAGTCCAGCTGTTTGGTACTGTTGTAAATAGGAAACCCAAGGGCAGCAGGCCTTCTCTACTCCAATCTAGATGTCAAAAAATGTGGCTAAAATGAGGCAGAAGAGGCGGTACTGGAAGGAAGACTGTGTCAAAGGACTCAGACTAAGAGTAAAGATTTCTGGATGAATAGTGTCTAATTGGCACTGGCCTAATTACTGTATCTATACTTTGAAGTGGGAAGAACTGCCTTGGGTAGAAGATTGGAGATTTTTTTACCCTAAATGCTTATTATTGAACTACTTTTGGACCTTGAGGTAGGTCACCTGAGAGCATGAGAAGTTTTGGAGTGTTGTAAAGTTGGTACATTTATCTGTCAGCTTGGGGAAAGAATTATCAGTGTCTTAAATGAGATTTAAGAAATCTCTGTAGAGACTTGGTTTGGATACTCAGGTCTGACTTCCACCTCCCCCCTGCCATTATTCAGTTTTTTTTCTTTCATCAAATCTCAGGTAAAATTAAAATTGAAGAACTGTTAGAACCCAAAGAAACATTAGAAAATATTCAATCAAACCCCTCATTCTATGGTGCTCAACACTTGCTTTAGATTCAAGAAACTTGTGTCTGAACCCTGGCTAGAAATCATCAGAAAATTAACTAGAAAGTAGGTAGGTAGTCAACAAACATTTAAGGGTTCACTACGGACTGGGGACAAAAATACCAGCAAAAAGAAAAATAGCTCTTCAAGGGGCTTATATTAGAATGGGGGAAGACAATGTATAAAAGGGAGCTGAAAAAACAGGGTGGAAGAAAGGTGGTGTAAGTCTGCGAAAGTCAGTGAATGAATGCTCCAGGGAAAGACACCCCCAGGATCTCAGGGATGTTCCAGTGTGAGAAGGCAGATGAATTATGGTAGTAAAATCTGGGAGAATCAGAAACATAGCTATGAGGGGAATAGAAGCATGAGTCCTCACTCAAAAGCGTGAGTCCATCCTTCCCCCTGAAGGTGAGAAGGCTGTTGAGCCATGGAAGCAATGTGTGAGACAGTCCAATGCACAGCCAATAGGGGAATAAGATGTGGCAGGCAGAAAACAGTTGGGAGGGGAATAAGTAGCATAGTATAAACTACAGAATACTGGCCCTAGAATAAAGAAGACCTGGGTTCAAATCCCACCTTTGTCAATAACTCTGTGGTTATAGGCAAGTCACTTAACTTCCCTGGGCCTCAGTTTCCTCAACTACAAAACAAAGCTGATAGACTAGATGATTTCCTATGTTCTTTCCATCTAAAGATTCTTCCTTGGGCCAATCACTTAATTTGCTTGGGCCCCACTTTCCTCATTTATATTAAGGAATAATAATGCCTGTATTACCTAACAAGGTTGTGAACAGGGCCATAATGAGTAGTATTTTCAGCTACAACAAATGAGGAGTGGGGTTTCTATACTGCTGGAAGCTGCTGCTGAGACTAATAGTGTGTTGGCTAGAGGAGAATCACACCATGGGATGCTGGGAAGGTTTTATGTCACTGAAAATGTGTCTTCTGTGGGGAAGAAATACATTATTATTATTATTGTTATTATGATATAAGATAGTATTTATAAAGCTCTTTGCAAACCTTAAAGTGCCATATAAATGTCAGCTCTTAAAATTATCATTATTATTACCATTCCTGCCAGGGCCGGAGATGGCCAGGAGAGGAAGGGTACATATGGGAAGAGACCGGAAGCAGCTGCTTACACTGGGAGTAGAGTAATGTGGGCATGGGAAAGGCAACTCAGGGAAGATGCTATAACTGCTTTCCAAATTCTCCACCCTAGGGTAAAGCACTAACTCTCCCACCCTAGTTTTGACTCGATTTACAAGACTCAAAAGAGATACTATATATAAAATACTTGCTAACTTTAAAACACTGTATAAGTGAAAGCTATTATATATTCAAAGCTGAGTACTTTGTGCAAAGTAGGTTCTTAATGACTGTTGAATTAATTAATATGATTATTACTCTTATGCGACATAGGGAAGTCAGAGTCCCAATTAAAACACTTCAATAATTGAAGATAGCTATTAGCTCCCCCTCACTATCTCTGACACCTGCAAAATCTTTATTTATTTATTTTGAGGCTAAGTCTTCCTATATTGGCCAGGCTGGAAGTTCAGTGGCCACTTGTGGTCTGGATCCTACTGTTGACCAACAAGAAATATTTGACCTGCTGTATTTCTTTTCTCTCTGTCTCTCTCTCTCTCTCTTTTGGTTAGGCAATTGGGTTAAGTGACTTGTCCAGGGTCACACAGCTAGCAAGTGGTATGTGTCTGAGGCAGGATTTGAACTCAGGTCTTCCTGAATCCAGGGCTGGTGCTTTGTCCACTGTGCCACCTGGCTGCCCTGACCTGCTGTATTTCTGACTTGGGCTGATTCATACCTTCTTAGGCAGCCTGGTGACCTCCAGGCCAGAGGGGCTCACCATATTGAAGCAGACACACAATCAGCTTACTCTTACTTCAGCTCAAAACTCTCAACCTCAAGAGATCCAGCAGCCTCAGCCTACCCCCGTAGGAGGTATTACAGGCACTTAGCACCATTCCCAGCCCCAAGTCATCTATATCTTGTCTAAATATCCCCTTTTCCTTCAGTCAGTTTTCATATGACGTGATTCAAGCACCCTCACTGTTATGACTGATTCCTTTTCTCCCATTAGTACATGGTCATTGGTCTCTTTAATGGTCATGTAGCCCTAGGACATATATTAGGCTAAGCAACCACCTATATGGTGCATAATTCAGGAAACAGCCCAGATAAAAACATTGGAATTTTAAACAGAAGATCAAGAATATAGTTCCACAACCACCACTTTCTACTTTCTTTCTATGTGGCCTACTCCAGTACCTCATTTTGGTATGAAGATGACCCTAGATTCTCAAAAGGTATCCAAGAAATGAACAAGCCCTAGCAGGTTCTACTGGAATCTGCTGACAAAGCCCTGAGTATGGTCCTATTGGTAAACTATCTGCTGTCCTAGGATCGTCCCAGTTCATTGCAGAGAGGTTCATCATCTTTAGGTTGGTGACTAAGGAGTTGATTCTTTGATCACAGCAACCCATGAAATAAAGAAAAATGCAAAATATCCCTCTGTCTTGCCCAGACTTTTCTGTTTTCTGTGGAGGGGAAGATAAAAGAAGCAAAGGGCAGTAAGAATCACATAGTTTATAGATCATTGAATTAATTTCAATTTAATTATTGGCACTCTAAACGGGAGATCTTTGTCCAACAACCAGTGAATTGATAAACTACTGGGGGAAATGAGCCACGTAAGTATTGACATTCTCAAGATAAATGAAACTAGAAAACATCAAGAAGTAGCAGATGAATGGAAGAGGTAGCCTATAGATTTTCCTTGGAGAGGCAAATAAAGGAGTCAGTGGAGCTCATTTCATTGTGAACAGAAGATAAAGGAGAGGAATTCAGTGAAAACTTGATAAGTTCCTGAAAAGCGAATTAGCGCATACCTTGATACTTAGTAAATTTAATATAAAAGTGAACACAGGAAAATGAAGGAAAAGTATGTGGGAAATGAGGTTTTGTATCAAGAAATGACAATGGCCAAAGGCTTGTATATATGTATACACACACACACACACATATATATATATATATATATATGCATACATATATACATATACACTCACACATATGTGCTTTTATTTTATAGTCTGCAAGTCTTTGGCCACTCTCATTTTTTGTACACATATATGTGTGTGTATACATACACATACATACAATGTGTGTATATATATTATATGTATGTATGTACATGAGTGTATGATGAAGTTAGAAATTGAGGGAATTGAGTGAATTAGGTTAGTTGTGGGAATTGAGTGAACCACACTCCATTTTATGATGACATTCTGGAGCTAGTTCAGTTCTCTTTCTATTCAATTATGGGCCTAGTCCAAATTTTGTCCTGTTAGAACTTTATTCAGTCGTGAGAATTGGGAGAAAATTTTATTGCATAGTTTGAACCTAGACATGGGAAGCTGGATCACTTCTACCTGTTACTTAGAGACCCTTAACTAAAGACCTAGGTAATACTGACCAGAAACTCCCATCTAAAGACTGATGCAAGGATTTTTCTCACAATTTTACATCTCAAGAAACCTGTATGTCTTATCTGAAAACTGGCCCCATGCTGATCAATGAGTTATGGTTTCCATGTTATTTTGATTTTTTGCAAATACTTATGGGGAGTGGGACATCTTTTTTTCTGATTTAAGGGAATTGTACCTGTTTACTGTCTCCCTCCCATTTGGAAGGCCCCTAATCTTTCCTTTGCTTTGAAAAGATCACCTAATATTGTATCCCAGTTAATTATTTCCTTTTAATTAATTGGCCTAATTTGATTAATTGTTTTTAATGTATGAAAGTTTGTGATCATCATTTCCTATAGCACAACAGTATTCCATTACATTCATATACCACAACTTGTTCAGCCATTCCCCAATTGATGGGCATCCTATGGGAGGATTTCTAAGAGAGGGTAAGAGGGTAGATATTTAAGTGAAGAAATTTAAGTGATATAAAAACAAAAGATACAAATCACATTTATTTTAAAAAATGAGAAATGAAAAAAGACAATTCACTCTTCTTATTACTATTCATTAGAGAAATTTAACTAAAGCAATATAATTGTTACAATTAAAAGGGCCCAGAAACTTCCTCAGCCAAGAAAATATTTATTTCCTTGACAAAGAGAGACACACAGAAGTGAAGGGTAACATTGTCTTACATTACTAGGTCGCTTGTAGAATGCTATGGAAGATGATGGGAGATGATATGCAGAACTGCCTTAAGCCACACTGAGAAGAATAGAGAAGAAAATGAGCTTACAGAAAATTTGCCTCAACTAAACCAGATTATCTCAAGAATATTTACAGATTAAACTGGAAGGAGGACAACAAAGAAATGAGGAATGGAATGGATTTGCCAGTATGGTTACAACAAATTGTTCTCATCATTGGAAGGTCCATCATATTTGTCTTCAATGTGCTATATGAAGAAGGATACCTAGCACTTAGGCATATGAAATTAGAAAGAGTGGCAGGTTGAACTAAATACACATAGAAGACATTCAAAACAGGGAGGCAACTCAATTTTTAGAAAGTTTTTTAATAGTAAATCTTTTATACCATAATCATTTATCAATAATTCCTCTCCCATAGTACCCTCCCTATAACAAACAGAAAATAAAATTGTCCAATACAGTGACTATGATGGACAAACTTACTTTCTATACCTATAAAGAATTGTGTTCCAATCTCATTCTTCTGGAACCTAAGTATCTGTTTTATTGGGCAGCATAATTTTAAGAGCACTAAGGTCAGTTTTCAAGATATCTTAGAGGGGAGAAGATATAAAGGATATAAAGATGACAAAAGGTAATATTACCCAAAACATCAAGTAGGATGATATAATCCTGCCTATTGCTTACTTTTTCACCTTTGTAAAATCTTGAGGATAATGGTCCAATTACTTATCAAGGGTATCCTTGCTGACAAAATGGGAAGGGAAGGCTTTTGCAGATGATATTCCAAAACAGAACACATCTTCCCAATCAATTTTAAGAATGGTATAGAGAACACAAGATTCCATGGTATTTATTATTTAATTACTTTTAAAAATCATTTGACCCAAGAGAGCAGGGATGTGTCATATTTTATCTTTGTATCACAGCATTGAGGACAATGTCTTGCTTTTGGTAGACACGTAATAAATAATTGTTGAATAAAGTCTTATTGAATGCTGCTGAATGAACAAGGCATTTCCCATGAGCATAACAAAATCATACAGGATTTCTTGATAGATGCAATGAAAGAGACACATATGTTCAACAATTCTTTGAATTTGTATTGATACTCCATGAGGCATCAAACCAGGATAAATGCTGTCCAGATAGTTTTCCTTTATCACTAGTACAGATAGAAAGGTGATTCTCAGTGCCTAGCACATAGTAGGCATTTAATAAGTTCTTGTTTATTGACTGACCAATTGATTCCTTAATGATAGTGAGATCTTTAATCTACTGTTTGCAGATCATACTGTTCTCTTTTAAGCTCCAGGCTTCATCAATGAAAACCATAGATACTCATAAGAAATCACCCTAAAAATTCATATTGGGGAAGAAAACCAAGAGCTGGATGCAGTGTTCATTGCCAGGAGAAATGCAGTTGAATAGGATGCCAATTGAGTTAATTTATTAGCATGTGTAACTTGGACAGATACTACAGACAATTAGTTAGGTGGATCCAGAATTAAATGAGATGAAGAAAATGGTCTGGATTGAAATTTGTAAATTTTGCCACACTTTCAGCAATCCCTTTCTGCCACACACAAAATTTAACATTATTATTCTCCTGGTGATGCTATATGGCTATGAATCATGGAAACCATAATATCCATGGAA
This sequence comes from Vombatus ursinus, assembly GCF_900497805.2. Classification (NCBI taxonomy): domain Eukaryota; kingdom Metazoa; phylum Chordata; class Mammalia; order Diprotodontia; family Vombatidae; genus Vombatus; species Vombatus ursinus. Next base: position 13,869,178 of record NW_020954552.1, on the reverse strand, counting down.
TGAAAATTGTGAGTGGCCAAAAAAAGAAAGGGCAGCTGCAAGGTGAATATAACAGGCTATTCCATATTATCAACAATGATTTGCATTCAAGGAATTGAATAAATAATGTTATCCAAGACCCATGGGACTAGAAAAGTAGGTGTCAGTAATATCATGAGATTAAGGAATAATAGCTGAATAATCCAATGTACTTCACTGGTATCCATGAAGAAGTTCTCCAGCCTGGTGAGCAGATTGGTAGGGGGAGGTTGGGATTTGGAGGACATGGATAAGAATTACATAAGATAAGACAGTGTGAATGCCTTGTGATTTGTGCCACTGAAGGGAATGCTCATATAAATGAGATCACCAATCCATTGAAGGAACTACAGAGTTTGGACAAGTCTCTAAATATTCTTGAGCTTTGGTTTATTTTTATATAAAGTGAGAATAATAACATATACCCTTTCTACCTTGTAGGTTTATTGTGACACTTGAATGAGATCATATATGTAAAGAATTTGTAAGTTGTCAAGTGCTATGTAAATGCAGAATTATAATTATAAATGTAGAATTATAATTCTGTATGTAACATTTTGCCATGGTCATGACAAACTTCTCTTTCAACCTTGATATGGCCAGTTTAAGGTGTCCTTCCATGATAGGATTACTTTCTACCAGGATTCATCTTCTGTAGCATGAGTTAAGCTAGGTCCTGCCCTCCCCCCCCCCACTTATAATGAGTGTGTGCTGCTCACGTAGGTTATGTGTGTCCACATGGATATATCTGGATGTGGCTTCCAGGGGGGCATAAATAAATATCTTTAGAGCCTCCTTTACCCACCTTTCTCCAAGGGAGACTGATTCCTGCCCGTAGGAGAGCAGGAGATTGAAGTCATGAGGGTAGCCCATCTGCTTTCCTCACAGAGGGAATACTGGACTAGAATTATTTCTATCCTCCCCATACATATTGTTAGTCTAAACAAAATAATTTTTGGTTTCAAGCTGTGCTTCTAATCACTATCCCTTAATAGGGAAGGAGGGCCCTAAATTATATATTCAAGGCTTGACTCTATCCCCATCAAATTCCATTTATGAAAAGACTACATACAGTGAATAGTAAAGCCTTTATTTAAGCTGTTAGTAAGAGAAGTTATTATACAGATGAGACTATATTAGACAATACATAATGTGAATGAACTCTTCCACTGGGAGCAAGATATCTCAACTCAACCAAGAGATGGAGAGAATTCTAGATCCCACCCAAAGGAAAGGTCCCCAAGGTCTTTATTTTGTTAAGGTGGGAATAGGGACATGAACAGTGTGACATCTCCTATACATATTACCTACTTACTAGAGTCTTTCTCTAGAATCTAGAACCATGTCTTCTCTCTCAAACCTGAAAGCCAGATGACAAAGATCTTTCCTCTCTCAACTTTTGCCAACTGTATTTCCATGGAGGCATTGCACATTGACTAATCTTTCCCCACTAATGAGGAGAGTCTTATGCAAAAACACTTGAACCCTGCTTATATTTGAAAGGCAATAAAGCTGTCTCCAGGACTTGATTGGCCCGAGGGGCTAAGGTTCAAGCTGAACCTCCCATAAGGGTTAAACTCTTGAAAAATTAGGTTTATGTGTAATTCTTTTCAACCTTCTTTGTTTCTTTGAATGTGTGTATTTAATGGCTTGCATAATGCTTTGCACATAGTAGATAAATATTCATTGAATCAAATTGTTGATCGTAACAGCAACAATTATAATAACCAAAATATGTCAACAGAAGATCATGGGACAAATTGTTGAGTCATGTGGATTTCTTTACAGAACTAAAGAGGTTTATGATAGTGATAAGAGACCATATCATTGCTATCAGAAAGTATAGAAAGATCATCTTTAAGAAGCTTTGTTGAACTTGTTGATAAATACTGATTAACAAGGAAATGGAAGAAACTGTGCAACATCTTATGCATGTTTGAAAAATGTAGCGCCTATAAAAACCCAATTATATGGCAAGATTTGCATAACTGAAACCCTGTAGCCTTCATAAACCAATAGATAATGAATCCTTATGTTACAACACCAAAACCCAAATATCCTAAAAAATTCAACATATAAAACTATACCAGAAGTTAAACAACATTACAGATAAAAACAATTGACAGACATAACACTGAATTTTAAAAATTTAAGATATTTTAAATATATCTGACCCTACTAAATGCTCATACCCTCTAAACCATGTATAATGAAAAGATCTTGAAATATAGAGATCTAATGGGAAAAAAAAACTCAAACCATGAGGGAACAGAATGAAATACGTATCATCCCTATCTGATACTATAGATAGATGTTTTCAATGTGCCTACAGAAGATTTTATAATTTATATAAAATTTTATAATAGAGTTTATAATGAAAAAAGGAAGCATGTTAGCTACCTATGCAGTAGTCCACCAAACATTGAAAAAAAAAGAACAAATATAGGACAGCAATTTACCTTTGACTATTTATATCTGAAGGCCACTTAATAGTGGCCTTAATAGGATGGCCAGCATAGGCCATCATAAGATGATCAGAATGAGACTGAACAGTATGTAAAATAAAAGCAAATGATGTCTGTGTGAATGCATGAGATTCTTTTATCAGAGTGAAATGCATATACTTTATTTTTTTTTTCAGGCAATTGGGGTTAAGTGACTTGCCCAGCATCACATAGCTAGTGAGTGTTATGTGTCTGAGGTCGGATTTGAACTCAGGTCCTCCTGACTCCAGGGCTGGTGCTGTATCCACTGTGCCACCTAGCTGCCCCCATACACTTTATTGAATGAATTTTGTGAAATCTATTTTGATTTTTGTTTTGCTGACTTTCTGTTTTGGGGCTATATTCCAGATGGGTGAGGTAGTGTAATATAATGGAAAGGACACTGGACTTTGAATCATGGGGCCTGAGTTCAAAATTTGACTTTACCACTGTGTGTCCTTGAGGAAGTCACTTAACATCTCTGGGCCTCAGTTTCCTTATCTGCAAAATGAGATGGTTGGATTATGTGACATCTAAAGTTCCCTTCAGCTCTAAATCTATGATTCCACAAATATACAAATCTGTAAATAGATTACATATATATTACTGTATATGATTTTGTGGTTAAAATGTTATATAAAGGCTGCTTTCCTATTTTTGGCTTTGAATTGGCCTTTTAAAAAAAATTCTGATAGATAAAATGGGATGGAAGCAGTAAAAATTACATCTGGAACTTGTGGAGTTCTCAGCATGAATGCTATTCATCAAGACCTGGCCACCACTGACACAGACACATACACACATATCTCTATCTATCTATCTATCTATCTATCTATCTATCTATCTATCTATCTATCTATCTATCTATCTATCT
>NW_020954552.1:13833487-13865793 GCF_900497805.2 Vombatus ursinus | reverse complement strand
TCTATCTATCTATCTATCTATCTATCTATCTATCTATCTATCTATCTCATCCCCACTCCCACCCCTGGGGACACTAGAATTGCTGTCTGAAATTCCTTCATTCCCTCAAGCAAATGAGTTTGTGCTGAATAGAATACTGTATTCTAATTTTATATCCAACCATGATGTTCCATTCTTGTACATCAGGTATCTTAAAATAATGGACAAATATTTAAAGTGAAAAAAAAGTGAAGATTTTAGACTGGTGTGGTCACGTTGTAGAATTCACTTACAACTAGACTATTTTGGAGAATGACCTTTGGCAAAAAGCCTCTGCTAGAGGGGTCTCCAGGCAGCCTTAGAATAGTCCCTCTGACCCTAAACACACTTGTGGTAAACCAGAGATACCTATAATCTTTTGCTGAATCAACTAATGTACTCCTTGTGTAGAAGGTTCAAAAAGACATTTGTGGGATCCCAGTCCTGCCTGTAATCAGCAGTGTAGGTCCTTAGACTGTAGCACCAAGAAAAAATAGGCCTTTGGGAGATGTTTTTACAAAATTATAAGGATACAACTTTTTTTAGTCTCTTAGAAAATTCATTTTTCAATATCTAAAAATATCCTGCACTGATGCAGATCTGAAGCACTCTATGTCCTAGTCAATAGTTCCTATGAGCTACCCACTGGTCAGAGTAATTCTTTATTTTTTGGACAAACATTATGGTAATGAGCCTTTTAAAACTTACCTGAGCTAGTCTTCAGAAGACAGATACACAGATTGTTGTGACGTTTAGCCTGATTTGGTAGCATCTGCCAGAGTTTACCCTCTGCTGGTACTCCTTCAAGAAGCCAAGGATCATTTCCATACTAGGATGATGAACAGGGTAAGGGTTTTACTTCTATGCAACTCGTGTGTTTACTCTTATTTTATCCCCTAAAATAATGTAAGCTTATTGAGGCCAGGCGTTTTTTTATTTTGGTCTTCAGATTCCCAGCCACTAGTCCAGTACCTGTCACGTAGGTGAAGTTTAATAAATGCTTTTTGGTTGATTGATGGACTCTGGGCAAGTCACTTAACTCTGCCTCAGTTTCCTCATTCATAAAAATGTGTTAGAGAAGTAAGTGGCAAGCTACCCCAATATCTCTACCAAGAAAACCCCACAAAGAGTAGGAAATGACTGAAAAACAATTGAACAAACCATGTTATTTGATATAAAACATTTCTTGGTCTCTGCAGCCAGAATTATTACAATTCTCCTGTGGACAGACTTGCTTGCTTGCTTATAGCTAAGCAAAAACAGTGGAGGAAGTTAAAAAATGTGAAAGGTCAAATAATCCACTATGCCTTGAATAGAGTAAGAGCTTTATAAATGTTTATTGAGTTGAATTGAATTATTGGCAAAACTCTTATAGGCAAAGAAATACCCTAAGGGAAAAGCTTTTAAAATATTCTATGAGACACATTTGAATTGAATGCACTGAGGAGTCTCATTTCACCTGTCATTTTTCTTGTACTGTTTCTTATGAAATCTTCTATTTTGGTAGTTTTGCTATTTTAAATAATTAAAGCCTTTTGCTGTCTTTGAGTCAATCTTATACTTTGGGGGTATTTAACAAAATCTATAAATTATGGTCCTTTGAAGAATGTAAAAGAAACATAGATACTGAATTGTGATCATCTTTTAAAAAAAATCAGCTGTGATCATTAGTCACTGCTACACTGTTTCTTAGATTCTGAATGTGTAATACAATGTACTACAGAAAAATGTTATAAATGAATTTGAAGCTCATTTTGTCACACCTACTCTTCAAAGACCAAGCTATCTAAAGATTTGTCTTTTTTTTTTCTTCTGTAGAGTTTAACTAAAAAAGACAACTCTTAAATAATAAAATACTTGATTTTCATGTGTCTGTAATCATTTTGTGTGCTAGCTCACTGAAAGCGTGAGGCTGATTAGATAAGAGAAAAAAGCTGACTATGTATATGTTCCTTCCTCACTTTCCTTGTCTTGAGTTACATTCCCACACTGTGAAATGAGAAGTCAATCAATTCATCAATAAATATTTATTAAGTGCCTATTATGTTTCAGGAAAGAGGCAATGTTGTATAGCTAAGAGAGCTGACCTTGGAGTAGGAAAAGACTTGGGTTTGAGTCCTGCCTCTAAAACAGCCTGACTGTATGACCACATGCACAGACAATGTGCATGCTCTGGCTCAATGGAAGGTGAAGAAAGAGGGGAGATAGCATGGAGCTAGAACACTGGACCTGGTTAAGCAATCAAAAGAGCACTAATAGACTATAGCATCAAACTGGATTTGAAACCAGGGTCATCATGGTGGTGTTCTTCAGTCATGTCCAACTCTTTATGACCCCATTTGGGGTTTTCTTGGCAAAGATAATGGAGTAGTTTGCCATTTTTTTCCTCCAAGTCATTTTCACAGATCAGGAACTGAGGCAAATAGGGGTAAGTGACTTGCCCAGGGTCACACAGCTATTAAGTGTCTAGGCTAGATTTGAACTCAGGAAAATGAATCTTCCTAACTCCAGGCCAGATACTCTATTTACTGTACCACTTAGCCTCCCCCCAGCCATTGTAGAGGATTCCAAACTAGGGGAGGAAGAGTAATCAGAGATGTTAGGAAGGCCAGACCTAAATGAAGAGGCATGATTAGGTAGGCAGAAGAAATGAGGCCTAGATAATATGATGAGCTAAGTGACCCTTGAAATAAAAATGCCAAAAAGAATAATTTAGATGCAAAAGTTCTAGATAGAAAGAGTAGGTGGCACAGTGGGTAAGAGTTCTGGACTTAGAGACTTAGAGACCTGACTTCAAAGAAGACCTCAGTTCAACTACTGCCTCAGATACTTACTAGCTGTTTGAACAGTGGGTGAATTACTTAACCTTTCTCTACTTCAGTATCCTCATCTGTAAAATGAACCTACCTTACAGATTTGAGGATCAAATGAAATAATATATGAATGATGATTTGCAAACCTTAAAGAGCTAAAATGCTATTAAAAACCATTAAGATAGCATATTAGTGAATAATACATGCCGTTGTGGGGCCTGCCATGAAATGAAAGTTTGGAGGTACTAGCTGCAGTAATTCGTTCATTCTGTCATAGACTGATTCAAGCTGGTGCTCTGGATCTGGGTTTAATTCTACCCCTTATCCCTTCCTGGGTGGAGACTAGGAAGGGTTCAGAGGGTTCGCTGTTCAGAGATGACACTCAAAAGCCACTGTCCCTTCATAGAGAAAGGACAAGAGCCAGCATGTGCTCCATCCACTGCCTGTGTGCTTGGGCTAAGGGGAACAATTCCACATTGCCTTAATATTTGCTTTCTCTATGTTCCTATTTCTCTAGGTTCAATAGAGGTGGGAGGAGGGGAAGGGACTGCCCTACAGTCCAAGGATCCCAATCCAAAGTTGTTCACAAACTCATGGGGATCTATACCTATCATTTCCTCTGGCTGTATGAAAAATTCACATCATCAAATATTCACACTCACAAAATGATGTATTCTATGGCATTTTCTGACTCACACCACTACTGGGAATCACTTGGATAACTCAGATCACAGCACTAATTTTGAACCACACTCCATTCTCTGCACAACATTTTCCATACCCCTAACCAGTTTATTATTTTTCTATGTACTTTTCATCTCTTTGGTCTATTGGACTCTTGGTGAGGAAACTGCTTCTACCAAAGTAGATCAACATTTGTGCTAGCAATGTACTGTCTTAATGAGTTGTCTGGAACACTGAAAGTTTAAGTGAGTGCCAAGTATTAAATAGCTTAGTTATGTATCAGAAGCAGGATTTGAACCCAGATCTTCCTGACTCTAAGGAAACTCTCTGTCTACTATGCCCTACTGCTTCTCAACCAGTTTGTTAATATCAGGGAAAAGTCCAGAATGATCATCTATAGCTTGTGTGTGTGTGTGTTTGTGTGTGTGTCCTCTGTGTTACTAACAATAATGACAAGGGTGAAATGGCCAGTGAAATATGGTGGTGAAGTCCTGAGAGCCTCTCTATCCACTTTACAACACTGTTAAATACAAGCAATATTTAAATAAGACACAGTCTTTGCCCTTAAGGAGTTTTCAGCATAGTTGATAAGATGCAAAAACAAATAACTGTAATACATATTATTGCATGGATAGAGAATTAAGAAAACTGCAAAAGAAAGTCCTATATGAGGTCTTAGGTAGGTTTCCACTCAGGGAAAATCAGTGAAAACTTCCTGGAAGAGGTGCCATTTCAGAGGGGCTTTAAAGGATTTCAATAGGAAGGATTTTAATGGGAGGACATTCCCAGTATAGGGATCAATGTGAGCAAAGGTATTCCCTCTCATCTCTTACAGAGATCTGTTGGTCAGAGGGCAGGAGCCAGATGTTCTGTCTCTATTGGACATTTCCTAAGATATATTATCTATTTCTCTGTCCTGTTGGCTGTTTCTATTTTCCCCTAAAACGAAGGCATTGTTCCCCTTAAACTATTTCTTGGATACTTATGACTGATTGATCCCTAAAAGGAAGATCATAGCATTTCATCTGTTCTAATAAGTCATTTGGTTTATGTTTCTGTAGTGAAAATGTTCAGGGTAGTATAGCAATGACTAGGTGAGCTTTTTGTCTAATTAAATATCACTTGCCAGGCTTTGAGGTCTGTGAAAATGATTGGTGCACTGTTGAAAACATATGGATTCTTTCATTTCCCCCAAAGAAAAGGAAGAAAATGTATTACAACACAGCCACATAATAAGACAGTTTTCTACTTTATCTACCCATTAAATCATTCTTTATGGGGATCTTTTGCTCCTGCTGCTCAATGGTGGAAAATTGTGCTTAGTGCATGAAAAGGCTTTTACCTGTGAATTTTTAATTGCTGGGAAAGTTACAAATTAGGCATAATCATTTCATTACCTTCAGAATCCTATTCACTTTACTGGAGAATTTTTTACCGGTTGTCCTGTTAGTCACATAATAGGATTCTGTTGGTCTACAAATGTTTTCCAGAACAATGGTGAAAGGTGGCTGTAATCACTCGCATATCTAGTTTTATTTGTCCTTGGGGAAATTGCTTTGGGGAAAAAAAATCAAAACATCTTGCCTGACTCCTCAATATCTTGAAAATTACCACCAATGTTGCCATTTTGATTAAATCTCTATGAGAGATTTAAGTAGATCTCAATTTCTAATCTGCCACATAATATAATGTTGGTATTGGCCCCCTAATTTTCCCTAACATCATTTTACAACAGCAGAATTAAGATATAACTGTAGTGCCTGCCTCTTCCATGAGCCTCCAGAAAAACTATTTTAGATTGGAAGTACTCTGTAGGTAAACCCTACTCAAAACCATAGCTCATAAATCTTCACTAGTATGTTTCATTTTACCATCCAGAAAACAAATTAGTTCAAATTTATGATAGTAAAATATACTAAATCAGTTAGCATAGCAAAGAAAATGACAAGATTTCCTCCTCTTCCCTCCCCCGTTTAATTACCTTTTTTTTTTTAAGCACAAGTACAAATTGTTTTCAAGAATGGTTGGGCCAATTCAGAGTCCACCAATGCATTAGGATCAGAGACAGGATCTAGAGCTAGCTGAAGAGACCTCAGAGGCCATTGGGCTCAACTTCCTCACTTTATAGATGAGGAAACTGAGATCTCAGGAGGCTTCATGATTGGCCCAAGGTCACATAGGTGGTAAATATCAAGGTGCTGGTTTTTCTGGAAGTCCTTTAGACTTGACTGATTTTATCTTTTTTGGTTTTTAGTTTTTATTTTTATTTTTTTGGCCAGGATTGGAACCTACATTTGAATGTGAGGTGAAACCTCAGAGCTGATTTGCATTTCTCTTATTATTACCACTTTGAACAGCCTCCCGAGTGAGTGTTAGTAGTTTGTAATTTTTCTTTTGAGAACTGTTTGTTCCTACCCTTTGAATGTTTATACATTGGGGAATGACTTAGATATTCCCTCTTAACTCCTGTTAATTAAAGATTGTGAGGTTTCTTTTCTTCTCCTTCTCCCAAAATTCTCCTTGATTGGCATGTAAATAGAGTTAGAGCAAGAACAAAAGGTGAAACAGACAGGTCTATCTTACTCAGCCCAAGACCATATTTCTTCCTTTATTATGTCTGCCAACCATGAAATCACTGGTCTCCTCAGCTGCACTCCAGTTAGCAGGAACATCCTTAGTCTTCCTACATAATCAAAACATGGTATAACACTAACCTTGCTATTACATAGCTAGATTTACCCTAGGAGACCTACCTCGCATAGCCTTTCTTCTCCTCCATCTTTTCCCATGACTCACTTATGCCTAATCCTCTCTTGGGGCTCTGTGGCTCTGATTCTAGAACATCTTAAGAGTTCAGCATGATACTGACTCCCCATTGCTTACTGAGAACCCTCCTGGGTGACTGCTCACTAGAATCACATCAGCACATCTGTCCTAGGCAGCTTCTTCCCTTTCTCACACCTAGTTTTCCATTGGAATTAGCTATGCCCAATTATTCTTTTATGGAACCAATCGACAATTATTAGGTAGTGTATGCCTATGTGCAAAGACCCAGTTTTAACCATTTAATATTCAAAAAGATATTATTCATAACTAGAACAAGCATATAGCCTCAAACATCCTCCCCCTCTCCTCCAAATCAAGTTGCCCATGGCATTTTTCATGTGCAGGATGACTCACTAGGGAAACATTAATCAAATTGGTGTGAAATTATGACTAAAGTTTACCTTTTAAGAAGGAATATATGCATCCTGATTTTCAAGTGGAATATCAGGTTATTAACAAAATATTGATTCAAGTTTTTATAGGGTAATCTACTTTGTTAACCTATAGTTTGGGCACCTTCAGCAGAAATTGAATTCTATTTCCAACAGATACATATTCTTTGAAAAAAGAAATAGGGAGAAAGAAACAAGAAAACAAGCTTTTTTTGTTTTGTCTTTTTTTAAACATTCTAAGAATGCTTTTATTTCTTCCTCAATTACATGTAAAAACAATTTTTAACATTTGTATTTATAATTTTTGAGTTCCAAAGTACCTTCTTCCCTCCTTACCCTCTCCTTGAGAAGGTAAGCCCTTTGATATAGCTTATACATGTGTAGTCATGCAAAATATATTTTCATATTAGTCATATTGCAAAGAGAACATAGGTCCCCCCCCTTCCATCTCCAACCTCTACAAAAGCCCAAGAAAAAATAAATTTAAAAAGCATGTTTCAATCTGCATTCAGACTCCATCAGTTCTTTCTCCAGAGATGGATAGCATTTTTCATCATAAACCCTTCAGAATTGTCTTTGTATCAGTGTATTGCTGAAAATAGCTAAGTTATTCACAGTTGATCATTATACAGTATTAGTGTTACTGTGTACAATGATCTAGCTCTGCTCAGTTCACTTTTTGTCAGTTATAAGTCTTTCCTAGTTTTTCTGAAACCATCCTGTTTATCATTTCTTATAGCACAATAGTATTCCACCACAATAGCATACAGCAACTAGTTTAGCCATTTTCCAAATGATGGGCATCCCCTCAATTTTCAATTCTTTGTCACCACAAAAAGAGCTGCTATAAATATTTTTTATGCGTAAGATTTTTTTCCCTTTTCTTTGATATCTTTGGGATACAGATCTGGTAGTGCTATTACCAGGTCAAAGGGTATGCACATTTTTATAGCCCCTTGGGCATAGTTCCAAATTGTTTTCCAATATGGTTGGATGAGTTCACAAATCCAGTAACAGTGCATTAGTGTCCCAATTTTTCCACCTCCCCTCCAGCATTTGTTGTTTTCCTTTTCAGTCTTATTAAACAATCTGATAGGTAGGAGGTGGTATCTCAGAGTTCTTTTAATATATATTCCTTAGCCAGTACCAGATTGTTTTGATGATTGCTGCTTTGCAATATAGTTTGAGATCTGGTACTATTAGGCCACCTTCCTTCACATTTTCCACCCTATTGATTCCCTTGATATTATCGACCTTTTGTTCTTCCAGATGAATTTTGTCATTTTTTCTAGCTCCATAAAATAATTTTTTGTAGTTTGATTTGTATGGCACTAAATAAGTAAATTAATTTATGTGGGATTGTCATTTTTATCATATTGGCTAGGCCTACTCATGAGCAATTAATATTTCTCCAGTTGTTTAGATCCGATTTTATTCATGTGAAAAGTGCTTTGTGATTTTCTTCATATAGTTCCCAAGTTTGTCTTGGCAGGTAGACTCCCAAGTATTTTCTACTGTCTGCAGTTATTTTAATGAAATTCCTCTTTCTATCTCTTGCTGCTGGGCTTTGTTGGTAACATATAGAAATGTTGATGATTTATATGGGCTTGTTTTATGTCCTGCAACTTTGCTGAAGTTATTATTTCCACTAGTTTTTTAGTTGATTCTCTAGGATTCTGTAAGTCTACCATCTTATTGTCTGCAAAGAGTGATAGTGTTGTTTCCTTATTGCCTATTCTAATTTCTTCAATTTCTTTTCCTTTTCTTATTGTTACAGCTAGCATTTCTAGTGCAATATTGAACAATAATGGTGATAATGGGCATCCTTACTTCATGCCTGATCTTATTTGGAAGGCTTCTAGCTTATCCCCATTACAGATAATACTTGTTGATGATTTTAGACAGATGCTACTTATTACTTTAAGGCAAGCTCTATTTATTTCTGTGCTTTCTAGAGTTTTTAAAAGGAATGAGTGTTGTATTTTATCAAAAACTTTTTTCTGCATCTATTGAGGTAATCATATGATTTTTGTTGTTTTTGTTACTGATATGGTCAATTATTCTGATAATTTTTCTAATATTGATCCAGTCCTGTATTCTTGGTCTAAATCCCACCTGGTCATGGTGCAGATTTTTTGGTGATATATTGGTGTAATTTACTTGCTAGTATTTTATTTAAAATTTTTGCATCAATAAATATTAATATCAGTATTGATGCAAAGATTTTAAATACAATACTAACAAGCATTTATTAAAGACTTGCTATGTCCCAGGCACTGTGCTAATCACTGGGGATACAAAACTACAAGCAAAAAAGGATAGTCTTGGCCCTCGAAGGAGTTTATCTTTTAGTGGGGGAAATAATACACAAAAGGGAACTTTAAAAGAGGGGGCAGGAAATGAAGGTACCCAGGTTGGGGACATGGGGACATGGTTTTAAAATCCAGAAGAATTCAGAAACAGGGTTAGGAAGAGAATACAGGCAAGCTAGTCTCAGGCCTTCCTCAAATTTCAAAGAGAAACTCACTCATTGCGCTCCCACCCCACCCCACCCCAATCCCCAACTTGCAAAAAGATATTCCATGGTGAGTTGCCTCAGTGGTGGTAGTCTGTTTCAGGGTGGGAATGACCCAGGTATGAGGAAGTTCCAGGATGAGCTTGAAGTAGAGGGGGTATGGTTGTGAACCCCAAGGAGTTCAATAACAGGATCGGGAGATGATTGAAAGATGTCCAGTTGGGAGAAGTTCTATTATGTAAAAGAAAAAAATCTAAATATACAAAGTATTTTTCACCCTGTCATACTTTCTGGGCCTCTATTTACACATCTGAAAAATAACTAAATTAGTTAACAGTTATATGGTGCTTCAGGGTTTGCAAAGCATTTTCCTTAGTTTATTAAATTTAATCCTCACAACAACTCTATGTTGAATAAGAAGTTGAACTAGACAGACAATAAATCTCCTTTTACTTCTAACTTTTTAAGGTCTATATTAGTCTTAAAGCTCAGCCTTTTCTTGACTCCTCTTACCTTCTTAGGTTCTGAGAAATTTTTGTTTTAAAATGAATATTTCTAAGATTTAATAACTTTATTAGAGAATTATCTCTGGGTGATTGTGTGACACACCACCTCATTTGTATATGTTAAATATTTTAAATGCTTTATCAATTTATTTAGAAAATTTAGAATGATTTGTATTTCTTTAGTGGAGTTTGTTTTATTTCATTAGTGCAGATCTTAACCCCTCCATGCATTCTCACCTCCATGTAATTCTTACCTCTACTGTAACTCTTCCATGGAGAATCCTCTGAACATGTTGGAAGACTTCCTCTTATTCTTTCTGTATCTTGAAGACAATACTATGCTAATTAGATTGTCTACCTGTCCCCTCTCATTCTCACAATTTATAGCACACCTCTTTTTCTATTCTTATATGCCCACAATGATACCCAAGTCAGCATTGGCAACTTGCTTATACCCTCCATGTGTTTCTCCATGGTCCTTTGAGCTATTTGTGATTTTAATTTTTTTCTAGCTGTTATTACCTAGAGAATATTATTATTAGAAGGGTGGGTTTTATAGCTAGATAGTTTGGAGGATTAAAAATCCCACCACCACCTAATTTCCTGGTGCAATCTATGATGCTGTCTGTCTTCTTCCTTCTCAATTTTGGGTCTAATTCATCCTCCATTTCTAGCACACCTTATGTAAATGTGATATATATATATATATATATATACACACACACACATATATATATACACACACACATACACATATATACATATATTTGTGTATGTGTATATGTACACACACATCTATGCATGTACACACATATACATATATATACATATACAAATATATTTATCTTTATATCTCTATCATTTATACTGATGGACTGGTTTTGCAAGCTAGCCAATTAATTCACAGAATCATAGGATCATAGATTTAGAGCTAGAAGGGTCTTTAGAAAACCTTCTAGTTAACCTCTTTTTACATATGAGGAAACTGAGGCCCACAGGTGTGAAATGACTTACCTAATGTCACACATCTAGTAAGGGGCAGATCTAGAATGCAACTCAGTACCTCTCTGGGTTCAAACTTCTTATTCTGACATTCAAAAGCCACAACCTTCCCTCACTCCCTAGCCCAAATCTGGTTCCATTGTAACTTTACAGACATTTAAAATTATTCCTCTACATGCATTATATATTTGTGCCAAACTCTATGATTTTCCATCTCCACACATAGACTTCATACATTCCCATTTCTGTACCTTGGTTATCTCTATATTCCCATATGATATATTTACTTGTTCTTTAAAACCCAGATTATATATCACTAATTCTATTAAACCTTTTTTAATCTCCCTTAACTCTTTGCCAAGAAAACCCCAAACAGAGTTGCAAAGAGTCAGACATGACTGAAACAACTAAATAACAACAAAAAAATGTGGGGGGGGGATGACAGAGGCATTTGCAAAATTCTACAGAGCTTTCAGTCAATAAGCATTTATTAAGTGCCTTCTATGCTCCAGGTGCTGTGCTAATCGCTGGGGTACAAAGAAAGGCAAAAGACAATCCCTCATCTCAGTATGCTCCTTATACAAAAACTCAACGTCTTTCTAGTGATGTTCTATGGCTTTGATCAGGAAAATCACCATAATGTGAGAGAGTTTGGATGAAGAGCATCTGAGCCCTAGAGATGTGTTGGTGAACAAAGCTTTTTTACTGTTTACAAGAAGAGAAGGAGGAGGAGAACAGACACCAATAGTGAAGAGTCCCACTGTGCCCGGCTCCCTCGCTGAGGGCAGTATATGATGGGGTGGCTCCAGATGTGGAGCTCTGCAATACCTTTTGCACTCAGACATACATTTGCATAGAGTTTTAGAGGGAAAACCCACCAGCTGACACCAATGGGAGACTACCCTGTCATCCATAGGGGAATATAGTCAGAACAAGTGAAATGAGGGAATTTTCCAAATGACTTAATAAGGCTTTGGGACTGAGGAGCAGGGACACAGGGGGAGTTAACTGTAATTCTACCAATCTATCAAGACACTGGGAAAGGACATAGTACCCAGTCTCTGGGTTAATTACATGTATCCTGGGGGTGAGGCCATACTGGTTAAACTGATTTTCACCAGTTCACAGTCACACTTTGTGAATGATCAAAATTGCATGTAACCCAAAGGGCAACAGAGCAATGCATGGTGGATATTAGTAGGTTGTTGCCAGTCATGAACTCTAGGAAAAAGTGGCTTAAATAGATCAAAATCAGAAAATGTACAATTTGAAGAGGAGGTGGGCAGATTGTGTAGTGAAAATGAGGGATAAAAAACAACTTGATAGCTTGAGTGCTGTACCGGTAACTATGGGTTATTAAAAGACACAGAGGAAGGACTGGATGGACAAGAATTACAATGAACAAAAAGCTATGGCTGGATTATGATATACTTCCTTGGGAAGAGTATACAATAATAACAAATGACAACAACCTCTGTGAGTAGTAATAGGAGCTGCCCCACTGGGGCCCAAGTGGAACTGGCCAGTTGGGCAACATAGCCCTTCCTTCCTTCCTTCCTTCCTTCCTTCCTTCTTTCCTTCCTTCCTTCTTCCTTCCTTCCTTTCTCTCTCTCTCTCTCTCTCTCTCTCTCTCTCTCTCTCTCTCTCTCTCTCTCTCTCTCTCTCCCTTACCTGTGGGTGATCTGCCCAAAGGAATATAAATTTTGATTGCTGAAACCTTGCAAGATATCTTGGGGTTTACGGGCTAGATTTTTTTTTCCTATTTTTTATTATCCAAAATATTAATTATTTATTTTCTTTTTCAATTTCTCACAGGACAAGAAATTCCAATGAAAAGATAGGGGTGCATACTATAGAGAAGGTTTCCAATGTTGCGAAGGACAATAAGAGGGGCCCTCTTTTTTTCTGCAAAGCAACATGGGCCAATTTTTCTGTAATCAATGCCCCAGTGCTTTCCTATTTTTTATTTTCTTTTTTTAAAATAAACTTATTTATTTTTAGTTTTCAATATTTACTTCCACAAGATTTTGAGTTTCAAATTTTCATCCCATCTCATCCCTCCCCCCACCCCAAGATGGCATGCATTCTGAATACCCCTAGTCTGCTTTCCCTGCTATCTCTCCCTCCTTTTCTTATCCCCTTCCCCTTCTATTTACCTATGGGACAGGATAGATTTCTGTACCTCATTTCCTGTATTTCTTATTTCCCAGTTGCATGTGAAAACATTTTTTTAAGCGTGTGTTTTTAAAACTTTGGGTTCCAAATTTTCTCCCTTTCTCCCTCCCCACCCACCCTCATTGAAAAGGCAAGCAACTCAATATAGGTTATACATGTGCAGTTATGCAAAACACTTCCATAGTAGTCATGTTGTGAAAAACCAACTCTATTTCCCTTAATCCTATCCTGCCTCTCCCCATTTATTTTATTCTTTCTTTTGACCCTGTCCCTCCTCAGAAGTGTTTGCTTCTGATTACCCCCTTTCCTACTCTGCCCTCCCCTCTATCATCCCCCTACTCTTTTGCCCCCTTCCACCCCTATTTTCCTGTAGGGTAAGACAGATTTCCAATTGAGTGTGTATGTTATTCTATCCTTAAGTCAAATCCTATGAGAATATGATTCACTCATTCCCTCTCACCTTCCCCATTTCCCCTCCAGTGTAAGAGCCTTTTATTTTCTGGTTTTTTTTTGTGTGGCATAATTTACCCCATTCTATCTCTCCCTTTCTCCTTCTCCTAGTATAATCCTTTCTCACCCCTTAATTTTATTCTCCAGATATGACCCCTTCATCTTCAACTCACCCTGTGTCCTCTATCTATCTATCTATCTATCTATCTATCTATCTATCTATCTATCTATCTATCTATCTACATATATATACATACATATAATTTTTTCCCCTCCAACTACCCTAATACTGACAAAGGCCTCATGAGTTACAAATATCATCTTTCCATGCAGGAATGTAAACAGTTCAACCTTAACAAGTCTCTTATGATTTCTCTTTCCTGTTTACCTCTTCATGTTCCACTTGAGTCTTGTATTGGAAAGTCAAATTTTCTATTCAGTTCTGGTCTTTTCATCAAGAATGCTTGTAAGTCCTCTTTGTCACTGAATGACCATTTTTTCCCCTGATGGATTATACTCAGTTTTGCTGGGTAGGTGATTCTTGGTTGTAATCCTATCTCCTTTGTCCTCCAGAATATCATATTCCATGCCCTGCGGTCCTTTACTGTAAAAGCTGCTAAATCTTGTGTTATCCTGATTGTGTTTCCACAATACTTGAATTGTTTCTTTCTGGCTGCTTGTGATATTTTTTCCTTGACCTGGGAACTCTGGAATTTGGCTACGATATTCCTAGGAGTTTTCCTTTGGGGATCTCTTTCAGGAGGAGATTGGTGTATTCTTTCAATTTCTATTTTGCCCTCTGGTTCTAAAATATCGGGGCAGTTTTCCTTGATAATTTCTTTACTCTTTTTTTGATCATGGCTTTCAGAGAGTCCAATAATTTTTAAATGATCTCTCATGGACCTATTTTCCAGGTCAGTTGTTTTTCCGATGAGATATTTCACATTGTTTTCTAATTTTTCATTCTTTTGGATTTGTTTTACCCTGTCTTGATTTCTCATAAAGTCACTAGCTTCCAATTGCTCTATTCTAATTTTTAAGGAAGTATTTTCTTCAATAATCTTTTGGACTTCCTTTTCCATTTGTCTAATTTTGCTTTTTAGGGCGTTCTTCTCCTCATTGGCTTTTTGGACCTCTTTTGCCATTTGGGTTAGGCTATTTTTTAAGGTGTTATTTTCTTAAGTACTTTTTTGGGTCTCCTTTAGCAAGCTGTTGACTTGTTTTTCATGATTTTCTTGCATCACTCTCATTTCTCTTCCCAGTTTTTCCTCTGCTTCACTTACTTGCTTCTCAAAATCCCTTTTGAGTTCTTCCAAGGCCTAGGACTGATTCATATTTTTCTTGGAGGCTTTGGATGTAGGAGCTTTGGCTTTGTTGTCTTCTTCTGGTTGTATGTTTTGATCTTCTTTGTCACCAAAGTAAGATAATATAGTCTGACTCTTTGTGCTGCTTACTCATGATCCCAGTCAATTATTTGAGTTTTAAACTCTTTGTTAAGGTAAGAGTCTGCTTCCAATGTGGAGAATGTACTGTCCCAAGCTTTGGGGTTTGTACAGCTGTTTTCAGAGCTACTTCTAGGGACCTGTAAATTTTCAGTTCGTTCAAGGTGGTATGATAAGGGGTGGGGTGTTTCCTCTCTACTGCCACAACAAGCTCCACCAGACCAGCACTCCTCCTCACCCCAGGACCACCCCTCAGAACCGTGACCCAGATCCAAGGACGGGCACAGCAAAAGATTCCTGCCTCAGCACTGGCAGAGACATCCCTGCAATCCCCCTCTGATCAGCCACTCGATTCCCCCTCAGTCTGGGGGCCAGGAGCTCAGGAGGCAGCTGCTGCCCCAGAGGCTGTGCTCCGGGACTTGCGGCTGAGACCTAGCTCCTTCTCTCACTGCAGTCACAGACTTTTCCCACTGACCTTCTAAGTTGTCTTTGCCATTTGTGGGTTGGGAAGTCGGGAAACTGCCACAGCTTCACGCGGTTCAGTCCTCTGAGGCCTGCTCCAGGATTGCTGCGGCCTACATGCCCATGCCAAACTGTGCTCCTCTCCCTGCCTGGTGTGATATACCTTTCCGATCAACCATACAGGTTGTCTTGGGCTGGAAATTTGTTTCACTGTGTCTTTTTGTGGGTTCTGCTGCTTTAGAATTTGTTTAGAGCCATTTTTTACAGGTATTTGGAGGGGTTTGGGGGAGAGCTCAAGCAAGTCACTGCTTTCACTCCGCCATCTTGGTTCTGCCCCCTAGATTTTTCTTTTCTTAAGGACTATGTTGTAGACCAGGGATAGGGAACCTGTGGCCTTCTAGGTCCTTGGATGAAGTCTTTTGACTGAGACCAAGTTTTACAGAACAAATCCCTTTATTAAGGGGATTTGTTCTGTGAAGTTTGGATTCAGTCAAATGGCTGCACTTGATGGCCTAGAGGGCCATGTGTGGACTGTAGGCCACAGGTTCCAAACCCCTGTGGTCGACCCAAATTACTCTGGCTCTTATTGACTGGCCAACAACAGATTCCTGGCTAAGTCCCATTTGGTCATTGTTTGGACTTTGATTGACTCAGAGTGAATGTAAATATCAATTGTTTCTGTTTTGGCCAAAAACTCTGAGGGTCTTCCCTCCCAGCTTGATTTTTTTTTTTACTTGGAAAAGAGGCCACTCTTTGCCTTATTATTACTATTATTATTATTATATTTTTACCTAGCCTTAATCACTGAAAGGTCCTTGCCTCAGTCAAACCGAGACCTATTAAAGACCTTAGCTTAGAAAGGCCAAGGTCCCCAGTGCATCCTGGACCATCTCCAGTCATCCTCATCTATTTCTTGCCACTGGAGCCAGTGAGCTTGGTGACCTTGCACAGCCCTCCCTCACTTAAATCCAATTCATTTACAAGTCATGACATCACCTTCCTGATGTCATGGTCCTCTTACAGAAGGAAGGAGAAACAACAACAATCCCCTTAGCCAGTTATAAAAATTTCTCCTTGGATTTCTTTATTTTTTTTTAAATTTTTATTTAGAAATAAAACAGAGGCAGCTAGGAGGCACAGTGGATAGAGCTGGAGTGGAGTCAAGAGGACCTGAGTTCAAATCTGGCCTCAGACACATGATACTTACTAACTGTGTGACCCTGGGCAAGTCACTTAACCCCGATTACCTCACCAAAAAGGCAAAAAAATTAAAAGAAATAAAACAAACATTTCCATAACATAGTAGAATAGAAAAAAGTGTACACATAACTGCAAAGCTATTATGCACACTTGTTATTCCTCTGAAATACATAATAAAGTTATCGTGTAACTTTCTTTTTTTTTCTTCTCTACCCCCCCACACCAGAAATGGCTACCATCAGACACAAAAATGTCTGTGTGTGTAATATATAAACACACAGACACAAAAATGTCTGTGTGTGTAATATATACACACACATACATATATACACATAGACATATATATATACATACATACATTCATACATAAATACATATATATGTAAAACCATTCTATATGTACTTCTATTTATTAGTTTTTTTTCTGGATGCAGATAGCATCTTCCTTCATAAGTCCTTTGTAGTTAATTTGGGTATTCATAACAGTCAAAATGATTTAGCCACTCAAAGGAACTGTGAAACGATCCTTGGATTTCTATGAGCAGTTTATTTTAACCTCTCTTATCATAGGATCATAGAATTAGAGACAGACAGGACTTTTAAAGTTCAAACCTTTCTTTTTAGAAAAGATGAAAATGAGGTATGGAGAGTTTAAATGACTTGCTCAGGGTTATATAGTATCTGAGGCTAGATTCAAACCCAGGACTTCCTGAGTCTAGTGCCTTATTGACTTTACCACAACACATCATGTGTTATTTTGTATTACAGTAGTCATTGTATATACCATATCCCCCAACAATACAACTTCATAAGGACAGAGATCATATCTCTATTTCAACTTCATACCTTTCCCACTTAAATAAATCAAACAATATGTATTTTCATCCATATTGCTTTTCTAGTGCAGAGAGTTGCTCTTGATTTCTCTAAAGACCTTTTAGTTATCTGGGGCTCAAAACAGTTAGTATAATTGAACCTGAAAAACAAAGCATTTGGAGAACCACATTTTCAATAAGAAAAACTTTCATTTGCAGCTTACTCAGAACACCTACCACAACACTG
Source organism: Vombatus ursinus (assembly GCF_900497805.2). Lineage (NCBI taxonomy): Eukaryota > Metazoa > Chordata > Mammalia > Diprotodontia > Vombatidae > Vombatus > Vombatus ursinus. Next base: position 13,848,246 of record NW_020954552.1, on the reverse strand, counting down.
GCAAATACCTTTGACAAACATCTGTCTCTATTTGACTCTTCACTTGATGTCAATAACTGAAAAAAATAATTTCTAAGGTTGTGTGTGTCATGGAGTCATATATAATTTTGATATATTCATGTAAGATATGTTGTCTGAGGAGAGACTTTAATTCTGACTTTTCCTCTACTGAATCATATGCTTTCTTAAAAATCAATAAATAGTAAGCACAGGGGTATCATATTTTCTCTGAACCTCTCACTCATCAGGCCATTCTCATAAAGATTTTATAGAAAAGAGAAAGTAGGAATATAGATTACTTGTTGCTAATGTCTTCCTGCTTGTCTTTTAAAAAAAATTTTTTTGTAAAGCACAGTTTGTGATCTTTTCCTTTTGGGTAAATCTTCTCCTCTGAGATATGTTTGAAAAATCAATCTCTAAATGCTTTTAAAAATGAGATGTCTTTAGTGTGAATTTATTCTGTATGCATTTGGTCGGGCCTAGACACTCTTTGCAACTTTGTCATACAAGTTTATGCTTCGCTGAGCACTTTTAATCTCATTTTTCTTCATTCTCCAGAGACTTCTATTTTAATTTCTAAATAACCATGTACCAAACAAGGCCATATTCCCATCTCATAATACTATTCCAGCTCTAAGATTTTGAACTTTTTGGAGGCTCTTTCTTACCTCTGCCCTAGGCAGAATATTAGCTCTCTATGCTTACTAAAATCTCTAATGACTAAATTCTTCCTGATGTATTCAGGTCATCCTGTCCATCCTTGATTTCTTGTCCACACTAGATGTCATAGTCTACCTCACATAGCCTAAAGTCACTGGGAATCAGTCAGTCAGTTAGTTAGCATTTGTTAAGCACTTACTATGTGCCAGACACTGTCCTAAGTACTGGAGATACAAAGAAAGAGAAAAACAGAGTTCTCTATCCTCAAGGGACTCACATTCTACTGGGGGAAGACAACATACACATAACTGTGTACAAACAAGATGTCTATCTATCTATCTAGCTAGCTACCATCTATCTATCTATCTATCTATCTATCTATCTATCTATCTATCTATCTATCATCTATCTGTCTGTCTATCTTGAGAGAGAGAGAGACAGAGAGACAGAGATTCAGAGAGACAGAGAGAGAATAAATGTAAAAGGAGGAAAGCACTAGGCAGTAGCAGGGAGAAGACTTGGAAAAGTCTGCATCCCAGAGGCAGCTAGGTGGTGCAGTGGATGAGCACTGGAGTTGGGAAGACCTGAGTTCCAATTTGACCTCAGCTACGCACTAGATGTGTAACCCTGGTCAAGTTATTTAATCTTTGCCTGCTTCAGTTTTCTCAATAGCACCTACCTCCCAGGGTTATGAGGATCAAATGATATAATATCTGTAAAGCATTTAGCCTGGTGTCTGGCACAAAGTGATGCTTAATAATGCTTATTCTTTCACCTCCCTACAGAAAGTATTCTTTGAGTTGAGTCTTGAAGAGTACCAGGGAAGCCAAAAAGTGGAGGTGAGGAGAAAGATTATTCCAGGCATGGGGCACGATCAGTGAAAAAACAAGGAGATGGAAATGGAATGCCATGTTGACAAACACTAATAAGACTTTCATTGGTGGTTTGTAGAGTTTCTAGAGAAGGGTAAAATATAAGAACACTGAAAAGATAGTAAGGATCCAGATTTTGAAGGTACTGGAGTTTATTGAGTTGGGGGTGGGGGAAGATATGTGTGATACGGTCAGATCTACACTTTAAGAAGATCACTTTGGCTGCTGAGTAGAGAATTTTTAGGAGTAGAGAGACATGTGAGGCAGGGAGACAAAGCAGAAGGCTATTGCCATATTTTAGGCATGAAGCAAAGAAAATTTAAAAATTTAAAATAAGAGAAGAGGACACATACAAGAGATGCTGTGAAGGTAAAAATGATAATAGTGTCAAAGAAGCGATTGTTGATTCATGATTATAACTCAGGAGAGAGACGAGGGATGGGTATGAAGACAGAGAAGTCATCTGCAGAGGTGACATTTGAACCTGTGAGAGTTGTTGAGATCTTGAAATGAGATGGTAGAAGAGGAGAAGAGAAGAGGGCCCATGATAGAACCTTGGGAGACATCCACAATTAATAGATGACACATAAATTAAGAACTAGCAAAGGAGACTGAGAAGGAAAGGCTGATAGGTAGGAGGAGAACCGATAAAGAGCAGTATCATGAAAACCTAGAGAGAATTCAGGAAGAGAAAGCAAGAAAGATGAATAGGGTAGATGTGTGAAAGCCCCTAGGAGAAGAGATAGGAAGGTGACAAAGAAACAAGAAGAGGGCACCTGGGGGAGGTGGGATTAGGTATTGGAGGGCAGAGAGATGTTTACTGGAAAGAGCCCCAGATCTGGATTCAGAAGAACGAATTTTGAATGTTAGCTTTGCTATTTGTGATCTGTATGACTTTGAACAAGTAACTTAATTTATGTGGGCCACTTTAAAATAAATTGAATGGTTAGATTATCACAAAGATCTTTTCTAGATCTTATTCCTATGATTCTATGAGGGACAATGCACATTGATATAATTACACATGTTTTGAAGTGCTGGCACAAGGAAGGATGCCTCCTACTCTCCGTATATATAGGACCAGCCCAGCTCCAAGAAATCATTCTTATTCCATTTTGGGAAGAGATTGCCTGTGGGGTGTTCAAAACTAGAGGAGAGAATCCGTTTTCTAAGAAAAGCCATCCATACGTGCCTACACATTTACACACAAATGCATACACAACAACCAAAGAGCAATCAAGTGTCATATAGAAGTGAAAAGAAATTCAGTTTAGTTAGCTGTGGATCATGGGACTACTTTTTGTTAGTGAGTTACATTCGGTTAAATTAAGTTGACTTTAAAATAGGAATTTTAAAATATTAGAATTAGAATAGAGAGAATTCAAAGATATATGTCAATTTCAAAAGAGCTTAAAAGAGTGGGAGAGAGAAAATAAGTGTACATATCACTTGATGCTGGCTGATGTCTTAACTTGCACACTCTCTTCTCCATAGTCATAGAAGGTCAGTATCAGGAATAAAGTCAAGATGACTGCTGATGGCCTGGTAAGTCTGACCAAGCTCTAAGAGTTCCACAGTGCCTTCGTCAGCCACCTTCATGGCTGTTGGAACAAATTGTTCTGATTAGCCCATTCCACCAGGGGAAGTGTTCCCATGCTTGGGGTAGACATCCCTGTAAGTCACTGATGGGTTTGAGATCCCTCAGTTACCCTCAACCTGGTTTAGCCTGTCTGCCTAGACAGTTTATTGGGGTATGGCCTCTACATATGCTACAGCTTCTTTGAGCCACAGGTGGGAGTTGGGTGATAGGTGGGTACCAAAAGTGGATGAACCACTGGACAAGCCCTTACCCTAGTGGTAATGGTCCTCCCTGAACACCCCATATACTCCACAGTGAGAGGAATTCCAGGGGGGTATGGTGTGGGTGTGGCTGTGCCAGGGGTTGAGGAGCAAGTGGTGGAAAGGCAGGAGCTTTAGGGTGGTGTCACCCAGTCCCAGGCCTGTGTCTCTGACATCATTGGCCCATGTGCTTGCAGAATCTCCTCTTGGAGGGAAAGAAAGAGGACACATAATTAACAACATAATAATAACCATCAACACACTGAAAGTTTACATAGAACTTCCTTATAACCACCCCTTGAGGTAGGTAATAAAAATATAATCATCCCCATTTTACTGAACAGAAAGCTGAAGCTTTTAAGATGTTAATTGTCTTGTCTAGGATAAGTGAACTAGGATGTGTCTGAGGTGAAATTTGAACCCGTGTCTTCTGACCTGAGGTCCAGCATACTTCTGCTATTGCAGCATGTTGTGTGGTATCCAGGGAGAGCTATGTAAAATATAAAACAATATAAAATACTTTAGAAGTTCAGAGGTCATTCTGGCTGAAGTGATCACTGAGGAAGGTATCATGGAAAAGATGGCAACTGAGCTTGACTTTGGAGAATGGAGATTGGCTTTGGGGAGATGGAGAAGTCCACAGGAAATCCCTGCATGTGAGAAAAGACATGAAGACCGAAGATTCAACCCAGGGTTAGGCAGGGGTGTGCTGCTAAATGTTTAACAACCATTTTTGGTGAAAAATGCATGCAAGTCACTTTAAAGTTAAATCTGCATTATCATCATCTTCTTAAGTCTAGACAGCCAACAAAACAACAAATTGAGCACAGATTTGTTTGCTGGATTTCTGAGTCGTAAATGTTCACAACGAGCAATTGACAATCAATGGGGCTGCTGAGGATGCAGCTGGAGAGGGTTAAGGAATAGTGAAAAGACCCATTGGGTTGTAGATTGCTGCTCCTATGGGAAATGTTAGAAGAAAAGGTGGGAAAGATCACCAGGGAGAGTATGTGGATGGACCATTTTCCTTTCACTAACTGCTCTTTGGCCTTCCACAATTAAATGTAGACAGGCATTTTACACAGAATCATTTTCTCAGAGAGATAGGAAAATCAATATGGGTTAGTGTGGAAGTAGAAACAGTGGATAGAGAACACTTTGAGAATTTTGGCTGGAAAGGAGTGAAGCATAATTAGAGTAGAAGTGGGTTCCTAGTCAAGATCAGGTGTTTTTGTTTTGTTTTGTTTTGTTTTTAGATGAAATAGATCTATTTAAATTCATAAGGAATGGGGAAGGAGCCAGTGGACATTTTAATACTCTGCCTAACTTTCTTATTACTGCGGAGGATTGCTGGAGGCAGCTGAAGTTTTTTTGCCCACCTCATCATTAGACCACTCCTTCACTGACTGTTAACCAATCAGAGTTGATTTCCACCCTCAGGTACACCTCCTTTTTCAATGGCTTTGTTAAGCATTCAATGTTCTTCAGGGAACATCTTTGATTTTTGACAGTGCCACTGATCTCACTTTATTAATTATTTGCTAGCCATAATTAACAACTTGATTATTAACTACCCCAAAAACTATGTCTCTTGGACTTTTCATTTGTCAAAGTTGAAAAATAAGGGAGAGGAATTTAACCGAGTGATTTCTCAATGGAACAGCTTAGGAAGTCTCTGAAGCTGTTGCACCTCTTTTTTTTAAAATTTTTTTGGCTAGGCGATGGGGTTAAGTGACTTGCCCAGGGTCACACAGCTAGTAAGTGTTATGTGTCTAAGGCCAGATTTGAACTCAGGTCCTCCTGAATCCAGGTCCAGTACTCTATCCACTGCACCACCTTGCTGCCCCACTGTTGCACCTCTTTTTGGAGCTCTGAGATTACTCTTGTGAACTAGTCAGAATTATCATGTTAAAGCAAATATGTTTGAGGCATTTTTAGGCAATCTATCAATTAAATCATTTTTTTTCCAGTCAGAGTACCAGAATATCACCTCTTTTCTTTCTTCAGTTTTGATTTTTAACTCAAATCTATGATATCTAAAACTATTCCCCAAAGGAGATTCCTCTCTCCTAATTTTTTAAAATTTATCTCAATGGCAGCACTACTATACTTCTAGTCTTTCAGGTTCAAAACCTCCAAGTCACCCTCAACTTCTCTTCAAGAACTAATCTGTAATTAATTCCTACAGATTTTTCTTAGGCAGTAGCACTCATCCTTTCTTTTTATTCTAAGTTCACTATCACCATCTTCAGTCAGTTCCTTATTATCTCATGCCTGATCTTCTCCATATAGTCTCCTAACTAGTCTTCCTATCTCCTGCCTCTCTAATCAATCTATTCTGTGCTACTCTAACCTAAACAGTCTTTCCAAAATATCACTTCCATTATATCATTCTCTTCCTCATAAATCTTTGTGCTGACTATAGGATTGTAATCACAGTTCCAAAGCCCATTGATATGGGACTATCTCATTATGGGTGCAGATCAATGCCCAGGGGGGCAAGGCAGAGTTGGTGAGAGGGAGAGATTGCCAGCTCCTCTCATATTGGCTTCCCCATCTCATTCTGTACCATTTATTTGTCCATTAACTCTTTTGTGACATCTCTTGTAATGTTGATTTGACTTGGTATTTCCATCTTTAACTTTTTATTTTCTTAATTTAAAAAAATTCTTTTTTCAGCCAGAGACAAGGTTTATTAGAACATTCATCATATTGGGCAGACTTTTAAGGAGTTTGAATATTAGTAAGCTATTGGCTAGATTGTAAGAATCTGAGCTGTGGCTAGATTTTAAGAATCTAAACCTTTGGCTAGATTATAAGAATCTGAGCATCTTAATGGAGACAAGATGGATCTTATATACAGAAAGACTATGGGAGGGATCTTGGAGTGGCCAAGTAGTCTGAGGTAATAGATCTTCAGGGTAGCCAAGGGAGAATGGAGCCTAGATAGGATTAAGGGTGGGAAGTGGCTGGGGGACATAGGGAGGTCTAGGCTAGGTTAAGGGTAACAGATTGGACATAGCCACAATGAAAGGCCAGTTGATGGGATTATAGTTTCAGGGGAATGCTAGGGATTTGACCATGTGGGAAAGTCCAGGGTTTTTCCTTTTTTGGGGGTCTGGCTCCCATCCTCCTCATTCCCCCCTCAAACAAATGGGACCCAAATTCTTTTAGGGTAAGGGGTGAAGGTCTTGGCTTTTGAAACTGCTTCCTGCTGGCAAGGGGCATAGAGGTGTCTCTGCCTCAAGGGGCTCCCAAAGAGGAGGGTGACTGGAACCAAGCACAGGCTGCATCCAGGGAATGGTAAGGGGGACGTTGGCCAGTACTTGCTGTTTGCTGCCAACTCTAGGTGAATGAGCTGTAGTCTGGAAGACACAAATCTGACAGAAAAGACTGTAGGGCCCAGATATAAAGTAGGGCCCAAATATGAGAGGATAAAACATCCTTAGCTCTGTTTGGATTCAGATAATTCAGTTTTCCAACCATGCAGTATCAAATCCACCTCATAGCCAGACTCAAGAATAGCCAGGTGGGTAACATTCCCTTTCAACAGAACATAATGGGGAAACTGAGCCAGGAGGCTCTCATTCTTAGACTAGGGCTAAAATTGTCCTCTCAGCTTTTCCCAATGCTGACTTCCCACCAGTATTACATTCTCTCTGAGTAGCTAGTGACATTTCTCTCAGATGGTGGATTATTGATTATCGATGGATTATTACGATCCATCAGACAACTCAAAATAACCCCATCAGCTTTTATCTCAAACAACAAGTTTCACTAATCACAGCTTAGGAAAAACTTTTCAGGATTTATATCTCAAACTTAAATTTGCCCTGGTGTAAAAAACCAATCGTTAGAGATTTCTATATAATTGTAAATTCTTAGCAAGACAAAACTCAAACAAGCTTTTTGGCAAATTTACACATTAAAACAATGAGCAATAATAGACAAATTATTTTAGCGGTAACCAAATTATGAAAAGTTGCTTGACATAACTGATAGAAAAAGTTCACCAATTTGAAACTTGAAACAAACCCATTACTACTCATGTGACTTCAATTTTGTTAAATGCATTTCCAGATTACTTTACACAGAGAATCAACATCTCATTAACAGTTAAAACTACAGCTTTAAAAGAGCATGCTTACCCAAGTTCAGAGGCTTGCTTCTTAACCTTGAGCAGGATGTGCTGAACATGGGTGATGTTTCCTGGCAAAGGCTGCCCTAGGGCCCAAGGCCATTGCCAGGGGGCCTACACTGTAGCTGCTGCCCTTCCCCCTCCTTCCTTTCCCCAGTAGGGGAGGACAAAATTAAAGGTGAGGGATAAAGGGTGAAACTCTATTCTCTTATGGGAGGGGTTAACATACCCTCTTGACTCAAGGGAAGGGAGTGGGAGAAAGACCAGAGTTTTAAGGAGGAGTTTCAAACCTCCTTAATGACTAATCACAAAACCTCCAGAATCTGCCAAGATATTTTTAGCTGTTCTGACTTTTCCCTGTAACCTCCATGAAGGAGAATTCAGGGGTATAGAAAGAGGGGAGTAAGTAAGCCTCAGGGAACCAAAAAGCAACTGCAGTTTTCCCCAATTCTCTAGGGGCAAGAGAACTGACAGAATTGGGCATACACATCCAGATAGCGCATCCTTCCTTGTACTCTATGCTGCAGAAGTTGAACCCAGGTCCTTGGTCTTGAACTGACCCAGTGGACCGAAAGCCTGAGAGCATCAGGCTGAGTGTGAGACAACCTCATAACTGTCTGCCCCAAAAGCACCTTCCAAGCCTTAGTGCTTGGAGAGCGACTCCAACTGCAGAGCAAAAAAGGAAAGGGGGGGAGGGGGGGAGGCGGGGAGGCTTACATGCCTTCTGGTCTTGGCTGGAGAAGAACTTGGGGTTAGGCAGTTTCCCCCTACGGGCCACCAAAATGTGGTTTACAGGTGCTGGGACTCCAAAATAAGAACACGCAGATCCTGCTCGAAAGAATTTGACCCAAGTCTTCTTTCAGCCAAACACAAGGTTTATTAGAACATATGTCATATTGGGTAGACTCTTAAGGAGTCTGAACATCAGTAAGCTATTGGCTAGATTGTAAGAATCTGAACTGTGGCTAGATTTTAAGAATCTAAGCAATGGCTAGATTATAAGAATCTGAGCCCATCTTTAACTTTTTATTGGTTTCTAGCACCTTCACTAAACTCCCTAAAAGATCCCATTCTTCCCAGTGTCTCCAACAATGCCTCATGTAGGGTTATGCACAAAGTCAGTAACAACCCTTTACTTTATAGATTTCTTAGCATACCTGAACACAGGTGTGTCAACCGGGTGCCATCTGTTATAAACAGAAAGATCAACTGAATGCTGAACTTCCTCTGAGCTCATAAAAAATTGGTTGGGCTGCCTATAAATTTTTAGGTTCATGAATGTGCTGTGAGGTGGTACAAAGTGCCTGTATTCCCTTCACTGCCATCTACGTGGCTACATCCTGTGCAGCATGATATAGACAATACAAATGCAGAGTAATCAAGAAGACAGAAACTGGAAGAATTAGAAAAAGCCTTGAGCAGGGTGGTACTTGAGTTGACCCTCAAAAGAGGCCACAGGTTCCAAGATGGAGAAGTGAGGTGAAAGTTATGTCTGCTAAGGGCCACCAGCAAAAAACTGGAATGGAGTGAATTCTAAGAATTGTATATGTACTGTATGAAATTACCCAGAAAGCGAAGTGAAGCAGGGAAGGTTTCAATTTTGTCTTTGTTCCCCCAGTGATTAGCATAATGTCTGGCACATAATAGGGATTTATTAAATGCTTAATTGATTGATAGATAGGCTACAGCCCACAGTAATTAGGTTGAAGAATTTTTTCCTCTCCATCCCTCTTCTTCCTTTTAGGTGTTTGCCTGGCAGGAAGAACTGGTCTAAATAATATGACTTGAATTATCTTTTAAACATCAAGGTTATGAACTACATAAGTCATAGATAATAATTGGCCATCCTGTTGAACTAACTCAAGTCTCATACAATTAGTGCCTACTGTACCTACTGGGTTTCACCTATAAAATTAGAATGATCCATAATCTAATGTTTCCTTCTCTGGGGGAATTGAAAGTAGCATTTAGGGAACATTTCCAAAAGACATGATCTCAAACAGTGCAGTATATTACTAATTTTATTGTGGTGGTGGCTTTATGAAACCATTGCCACTACAGCATAGTTTTTATGTTTTTTTATCTTTTGATGTAAATGACTACTTGCAAGAAAGAAAACTCAATGAAAATGTCAGAATAGTCCTAAGTTCCACGCATGCCTGGCTTTATAGACCGTTAGCAGATCTGATGGCATCTCAAAGCGTTATTATTAGAAATCCTTAATACACATCTTATTGGCACAATAAATGATAATGACTCTTTCAGAGATATTATCATCCCCTAACTTCTGTATTTATAAATAGTACATCTGGAAATTTAACATGCAGATCATTGGTAGTGTATTCACTAATGACTCCCACCTATTGTGTCAATGACATTTTGTGTATTTAAGAAAAATATTGGTCATATAATCTGTGTGCTCCTTGTAAATAGGCATGGTAAGATGCTTATGCTTTAGTTAGTTAGCTAAGCATTTTTCAAAGTATTTCCAAAGAAACAATCTAAATGTCTGGCTTCACAATATGGATTAAACACTTGAAGCGTTTATTAAAATCTACCTGAATATGTGCTTGAGGTAAAACAGATATAGTAGGCATTACGAATCTAAAATGGTGCCATTTATGCTTGCCTAATTAATTAAGGTGTTCCACCCAATCTAGTAGGTGGAGGGTAATGTCTCTGAGCTATTTTTCTGCCCCATTAGCTTCTTCTTTCTTTTCAAAAGGGTTTTAAAAAGCAGCAAATATATTTGTAAATGACTCATATTCAGCTGGCTACCCATTTAAATTTGGGAGTACTTTTGTAAACTGCAGTTTTTAAAAAGTCATTTATTATAAATAATACTGAACATAAATCAATAAATTAAACTTGATTTGAAATATTTTGTATTTCAAGGTTGAAATTCAACCTATGAAATGTCATAACTTCATTTACTCCCTCTTCTCCAAAGAATTATTTGTCCATTCCCATTTAATTTCCTTCTCATATAATTAGTTTACACCTAATTCTTTTCCTTTTGCTTTTCTATTCTTGCATTCTTTCATAAAGATTTTTCTAGATTTAATTATAGAATGTGCTATTTTAAAGGCTTGTTGCTGAGTTAAGCCTGCTCAGAATTCTAAGAGGACCTGGAACTTTGAGGGATGGTTTTTGAAGCAGTTACTCTCTGACTTATAGTTCTGTGACAAATAGTTGTTCAGTTTTCAAGATGACAAGAGGTTATATGCTGGAGAGATATGGATACTAGACCTGTTTTATGATCTTGGAACCAATGTAATTTCTGATTATAGCATTTATCTGATTATAATTATAAGTTGAGCTGATTTGTAAAGAGTATACAGAGGCTAAAACCTGAAATATAAGAGATAAGAGATGATGAAAGGATTGATGTCAAAACTGCATCATCTAAGTCTGAAGTTTGAAGTGATGGATGCAATAGTTGCCATTGATGAATAAGTATAACTGAGGTAGAATGGAAGCAGAGAATTAGAAAAATCACTCAGCAAATCAACTAATTTGACAGAGATGTCATTCCTAATGAGGTGTCAGTCATACAGTTTAGATAAATCTAGCTTAGCAGTAAAAGCAGCTATTTAGCGTAGATGGTGCATCATTAGATAATTTTTATGGGTAGTTTCTGCAAAAGGAAGAAGACACTGAAGTTTACAATTCCAGAGTTATGAGTTACCCTGAGCACATAGGTTTTCCTCACTCATGTATGTATGTGATCACTTTTCCTCACAGACCCTGAGTATACTGGTGGGAGAGTATGACTCAGGATTAAGTGTGGATTATTATATATTTATTATCTATACATTGACTTCAATATATCAATACTAGAATATAATTATATATTTTGCCTTGTTGCTAATTAATATCCCAGCCATATGGAGTCTAGGTTCCTTAGACTTGTTGGATTTCTGAAGACTATGCAAGTTACCACATCTTTCATCATATATTGCTGTGATGACCAGATGTATTTCCATGCTTCCAGAGAATTTAAGAGCCACTATATCCTTGTCACATATCTTTGTATTAGAGTTAATTAAATCTTCTTAAAAAAACCCAACAATTCAACGACTCTAGAATACCTCATTTCAGACCAGGTGTTAGAACCACACCTCACACAAAGGCTCTCAACAATCTGATTTCTTCTTAAATTCAATTAAAAAAAAAACCTTCTGATTCTTTTCTTCCTCATATCTCCTCCTCTCCCCCTCCTTTTTTCACTGAGAAAGAAAACACAAAATTTGTTACAAACTTATATAGTCAAGCAAAACAAACTCCACATCAGGTCTCTCTCTCTGTCTGTCTGTCTATCTCTCCCTCCATATATATGCACATACATATGTGTGTGTGTATATATGTATATATGTGTATCTCATTACTTCTCTATCTGGAAGTTGGTAGTGTGTTTATACTGAGTCCTCTGAAATTGTGGTTGGTCATTGTGTTGATCAGAGTTCTTAAGCCTTTTAAAGATATTTGTCTCTACAGTTTTGTTATTATTGTATAAATTGTTCTCCTGGTTCTGCTGACTTTACTTTGCATCACTTCATACAAGTCTTCCAGGTTTCTCTGAAACCATCTCCTTAATCATTTCTTATAGTAAAATAGTATTATATATACCAAAACTTGTTCCAATTGATGAGTACCCCCCTCAATTTTTAATTATTTTCCACTATAAAAAGGGCTATGATAAATATTTTTGTTGTTGTTCATTCATGTCCAATGACATGAGAGTCCATGGGATTTTTTTGGCAATGATATTGGGGTGGCCCGCATTTCCTTTTCCAGTGTGTCTCCATTTTACAGACAAGGAACTGAGGCAAATATAGGTGAAGTGACTTGCCCAGGGTCACATAGCTATTAAGTGACTGGGGTTGAATTTGAACTCAGATCTTTCTGACTCTGGGCATGGTGCTTTATCCACTGTACCTCTAAATATTTTTGTACATGAGTTCTTTTCTTCTTTTTTTTTTTGTTTAATCTCTTTGGGGGTATAGACCTAGTAGTGGTAAGGTTGAGTCTAAAGATTTGTACACTTTCTTCAATTTTTAGTCATAATTCCAAATTGCTTTCTAGAATGACTCCATTTATTTTGACATGCTCTTTAGCTTCTTCATATGTCTTTAAGCTTCTTCCTTCATCTGAATTGTATTTTAGTATAACATCAGCTTTGTTATCCTGGTGGTCTTAGAGACCAACCAATATAATGTCCTATGTATTTATCCAAATCTTTCTTTTTTAAATTTCCCTCTGATCAAAATACATTGTTTCAATTCACAGTTTCACCAGTAGTACATTAATGTAGTTCTTTTTCCTCAGCCTATCTAGCATTTTTCCTTTTTTTTTGTCAACTTTGCCAATCTGATGGATGTGAGGTGAAATGTCAGAAATGTTTTAATGTTTTAATGTTTGATTTGATTTAATGTTTTAATTTGTTTTAATTTGAATTTCCCTAATTATTATTGATTTAGATAATTTTTTTTCATATGGCTATTGATGACTTGGATTTCTTCTTCTGAAAACTTTGTCCATTTGTGACCATTTGTGGTCATATTTGTGAATTTATTCTTATAAATTTGAATCACTTCCCTATAATATATCTTAGAAGTAACATTTTATTTGAGAAATTTGCTGCAAAGATTCTCCTCCAATTTCCTGCTTCTGTTTTAATTTTAGCTGATTTGGTTTTCCTTATACACAAATTATTTAATTTTATGCAATCAAAATTGTCCATTTTACCCCCTGGGAAGATCTCTATCTCTTGATTGGTCATGAACTCTTTTTCTATCCACAGATTAGACAGGTAATTTTATTTCATGCTCCTCTAATTTGTTTATGATGTCACTATTTATCTAAATCATGTACTCATTTGCAGCTTTCTTGGTACACTGTATGAAATGTTGATCTATACTACTTTCTGCCACACTAGTTTCTCCTGTTGTTTCCAGAAGTTTATCAGATAAAAAGTTCTTTCTGCAATAGCTGAGATTTATGGGTTTATCAATCACTAAGCTCCTGTACTCATTTGTTTCTATATATTATGTATATATTGCATATATAATTTGTTCCACTGATCATTTTCCCTATTTCTTATCTAGCACCAAATTGTTTCAGTAATTATGGCTTTGTAAAATGGTATGAGATATAGTGATATTTACCCATTCCTTCCTGCTTTTTTATTCCCTTTCTTCATCTTTTGTTACTCAAAATGATTTTTGTTTCTTTTTTTCCTAGCTGTAAAAAAAATATATTTTTTGGTAATTTGATTGTTATGGCACTGAATAAGTAAATTAATTTGTGTGATCTTGTCATTTTTGTTATGTTGACTCAGCCTACACATGAACAATAATTATTTTTCCAATTATTTAGATCTGTTTTTATTTCTATAAGGAATGTTTTGTAATTGTGTTCACATAGTTCCTGTGTATGTCTTGGCAGGTAGACTCCCGAATATTTTATGCTTTCTGTAGTTATTTTAAATGAAATTTCTCTATCTCTTCCAGTTAGATTTTGCTGGTGATATACAGAAATCCTGAATAATCTGGTTTCAATTCAACAAGTATTTAGTAAGCACCTACTATGTACCAGACACTATAATATGCTCTAAGAATTCAAAGACAAAAATGAAAATAGTCCTTGTCTTTAAGTAGCTTACCTTCTACTTAGAGAGAATAGAGTTGAGTGAGGTTCTCTATCTCTTGATTAGTCATGAACTCTTTTCTTCTATCTACAGATCAGACAGGTACTTTTATTCCACGCTTCTCTAATTTGTTTATGATGTCATGTGTACTTCTTAAGTTTGTGCTCCATTATTAATATAATCTTTGGGTGTGCCCATTGTTACCAGTGTGTATTTGTGGTATAGTACACTCCAGGTTTATAGGAGAAATATTTTGTAGCTATTTTTCTTAGGATGACATCTAAGTAAATGCTTTTTCTTGCCTACCTAATTAGGACAGCTAGGTGACTCAGTGGATAACACACTAGGCGTGGAGTCAGGAAGACTTGAGTTCCAATCCAGCTTTAGACACTTACTAGCTGTGTGACTCTAGGCAAGTCTTTTAGCTTCTGTTTGCCTCAGTTTCTGCAATCGTAAAATGGAGACAATAACACCTATCTTCTAGGGTCATTGTGAGGGTCAAATGAGATACAATTTGTTAAGCACTTAGCACAGTGCCTGGCACTTAATAAATGCTTCCTTCCTTCCTTCCTTCCTTCCTTCCTTCCTTCCTTCCTTCCTT